>NC_141000.1:63299842-63453638 GCF_052327205.1 Somniosus microcephalus | reverse complement strand
AAGGGGGAGTGGGGGAAGGGGAAGGGGGGAGGTGTGGGTGAACGGGAAGGGGGAGGAGTGGGGAGGGAGTGGGGGGGAGGGAGGGTGGGAGGGGGAGTGGGGGAAGGGGGGGAGTGGGGGAAAGGGAAGGGGGGAGGAGTGGGGGAAGGGGAAGGGGGAGGAGTGGGGGGGAGGAGGGGAGGGGGGAGTGGGGGAAAGGGAAGGAGGGAAGAGAGACAGAGAGCGACTGGGGGGGAAGAGAGAGAGAGAACGACTGGGGGGGAAGAGAGAGAGAGAACGACTGGGGGGGAAGAGAGAGAGGGAGCGACTGGGGGGGGAAGAGAGAGAGAGAGCGACTGGGGGGGAAGAGAGAGAGAGAGTGACTGGGGGGGAAGAGAGAGAGAGAGTGACTGGGGGGAAGAGAGAGAGAGAGTGACTGGGGGGAAGAGAGAGAGCGACGGGGGGAGCGGGGGTAGTGGAGGGGGGAGAGGGAGTGGGGGAAGGGGGGAGCAGTGGGGGAAGGGCGAGGATTGGGGAGGGAGTGGGGGGAGTGAGGGGGAGTGGGGGAAGGGGAAGGGGGGGAGTGGGGGATGGGGAAGGGGGGAGGAGTGGCGGGGGAGGAGGGGGAGGGGGGAGCGGGGGAAGGGGAAGGGGGCGATGAGGGGGAGGGAGGAGGGGGCAGGGGTGGAAGGGGGATGGAGGGGGAGGGAGGAGGGGGAGGGTGGGGTGGAAGGGGAGGGGAGGGAGGAGGGGGAAGGGGGAGGGAGGGAGGAGGGGGAAGGGAGAGGGAGGGAGGAGGGGAAGCGGGGAAGGGGAGGGAGGGGGAGAAGGGGGGAAGGGGGAGTGGTGGAAGGGGGGAAGTGGGAGGGGGAAGGGGAAGGGGGAGGGAAGGGGGGAGGGGAGGGGAGGAGGGGGGAGGGGAGGGGGAGGGGAGGAGGGGGGAGGGGAGGGGGAGGGGAGGGTGAGGGGAGGGGAGGGAGGGGAAGGGAGAGGAGGGGGAAGGGGGAGGGAAGGGGAGGGGTGGGGGGGAAGGGGGAGGGGGAAGGGGGGGAGGAGAGAGGTGGGGGGAGGGGGGTGGGGAGGGGGGGAGGGGAGGGGGGATGGGGGCAAGGGGGGTTGGGGAGGGGGAGGGGGGGTTGGGGAGGGGGAAGGGAGGGGTGGGGGGGAGGGGAAGGAGGGGTGGGGGGCAGGGGAAGGGGGGCTGGGGTGAGGGGAAGGGGTGTGTGGGGGGGGAGGGGAAGGGGTGTGGGTGAGGGAGGGGAAGGGGGGGTGGGGAGCGGGGGAATGGGAGGGGGGAAGGGGGGTTGTGGGGTGTGGGGGGGAAGGGGGGTGGGGGGAAGGGGGTGTGGGAGGGAAGTGGGTGTGGGGGAGGGAGGGGGGTGTGGGGGTGTGGGGGTGGAGGGGGGATGGTGGTGTGGGGGGGGAGGGGGGGAAGTGGGTGTGGGGGGGAGGGGGGTGGGGGTGTGGGGGGGGAAGGGGGGTTGGGGGGGAATGGGGTGTGGGGGGTGGGTGGGGTGTGGAAAGGGAGGGGGAGATAAACTTAAAGTACAGGAAACTTTGTGCTCTCCGGCACCCATGGGACCGAGCTGCTGCCTTGCCTCAAGTACTCTCCAGAGTTAATGTTGAGAGATACGGAGATTCTTATCTCTGTATTTAACAACAAACACTGTTGCTTAGCAACAGCTTCTAAACACTCAGGTGTGGCCCGAAAGCTCTGTAGCTAAAGCTGTTGCTATAGCTACAGACCTTGCACAGCTTGACTGTTCAAACAAAGCAAAAAAACCCAAAAAAGAATAAAAAACTGCTGCTGATTTTTGCCGGTGGCTCCAGATTGCCGGATAGCTCACCTCCGGATAGCACAAAGTTTCCTGTACTTATGAAACATTTTTGGCAAATCTTTCTATAACATACACTTTACAACCTCACCAATCTTTTTATTAAAAAAGGGGTGCTCACCTCAGTGTGTTTTATCACAAACAATGGCTGCCGCTTGGTTTTCAGTTGGAAAGATTAGGCCCCGCCCACACAGTCGATTGTCTGTCACAGACACAGATTTGGAGCACAGAAGCCCCACCCACTCTATGTTCCTGTACTAAGATGGCCGCGCATGCACTCTGTTACACACTGAATCAAAATGGCGTTGCACTGAAACCTTTTGCCCTCCTTGACAAAGATGGCTGCCGTTAACCTGGGGCTGTCAGCAGAAGAAATTTCCTCAGCTGCAAACGCAGGATCTTCAGAGTATTATTCGGGGCTTGCGACCTACCCCCGTTGCTTATGAAGCCTCCCCACCTACTCACCCCGGGAATGGAGCTGAGGCAGCACACCCTCTGCCCTCTGCCAGTGCTTATCTCTGTCTAGGCCGGGAGCCTGGGTCTAGAGTTGCACTGCTGGCAGTTGGAGAAGCCTAGGCCCGGGCCTGGAAAAACGGTGAAAGGTAGGAGAATTATAGAGGTTGGAGAAAAGATTTACAAATTAATTAACTTTTTTTAAAAACAATTTGTGTTTTAAAAGCAACTTTTTTTTTGCTGGAAATGTAGATTTGAAAAGAAACACGCAGAAAGCGGGAAAAAGAAATGAAAAGTTTGGAATCAAGATGGCGGCGACTCACCTTGGCTCAGAACGATAAGGCCCGCCCACACAGGCACCGATTGGTCGACCGTCAGGTCACCGAAGTGTAGGATTGGTCAATCGTCCCGTCACTCGACTGTAGGAGGGCCTGCCCGCACGCGCCAGGAACCCGGCGTACGATTGGTCGACCTCGACGTCACTCTATTGCTAATGAGTGGATAATGAGATGCTAATGAGCGGAATTTTGAACGTTTTTTGGATACCGCGGGTGCGATTTTTGTCCGGCCGAAATGTAAATATGCTTACGACCGTTTTGGAAAGGTAAGCTTTCTTTTGACGTAACGCACGCGTAGGTACGCTCTATAACTTTCGAGTGCATAGCCGGACAGATGCACACTGGAGGACAGACAGACAGACAGACAGACAGACAGACAGATCGATCCATTTATATATATAGATATAAAAAGATGAATAGTTAGGAACTGAGGAGGAGCAGAGAGATTCATGGGTCCAAGTACAGAAATCACTAAAAACTAGTGGAAACTTACAAAAAATAATTAAAAAGGCTAATGGTAAACCTATATAAAACAGTAGTTCAGCCCCAGCTGCAGTATTATGCCAATTCTGGACACCACACTTTAGGAAGAATGTGAAGATTTTGGAGAGGGTACTGAAGAGATTTACTAGAATGGTTCCAGGATTGAGGGATTACAGTTTTGTGGATAGACTGGAGAAGCTGGGGTTCTCCTTAGAGCAGAGAGGGCTAAGAAGAGATTTGACAGAGATGTTTAAAATCATGAATGATTCAGATAGAGTAAATAAAGAAATTGTTTCCAATGGCTGAAGGGTCGATAACGAGAGGGCACAGATTTAAGTATGTTCAGTTTTGGGCACTGCATCTCAGGAAGGATATATTGGCCTTGGAGTGGGTGCAGCGCAGATTCACCAGAATGATACCAGAGCTAAAAGGGTTAAATTATGAGAACAGCTTGCATAGATTAGGGTCGTATTCCCTTGAGTATAGAAGATTAAGAGGTGATCTAATTGAGGTGTTTAAGATGATTAAGAGTTGTTAGGGTAGATCGAGAGAAACTATTTCCTCTGGTTGGGGAGTCCAGAATAAGGGGGGATAACTTTAAAATTACTGCTGGGCCATTCAGGGGTGATGTCAGGAAGCATTTCTTCACACAAAGGATACTGGAAATCTGGAACTCTCTCCCCCAAAAGCTGTTTAGGCTAAGTCAATTAAAAATTTCGGGACTGAGATCAATAGATTTTTGTTGGATAAGGTTAAGGGAAATGGAATGATGACAGGTAAATGGAGTTGCCATGATCTATAGTTCAGCCATGATTGGGAGATCAGCCATGATCTATTGAATGGTGGAATAGGCTCGAGGGACTGAATGGTCGACTCTTGTTCCTATATTCCTTCCTATGTCCCACATTGTTGAATATTCACATCACTGAAAAATAAAATGCTTTTTTCAGGTGTGTAGAAGTATCAACAGCCATGCAGTTGCCTTGAGTAACATCATAAGAACAATTAGAAAACAATGGGAACACAGATCCTTATGTCATATCACGCACCGTCTTCTTCACAGTAGGATCGAAGGCTTAAAATTGAATGTTTTTTATTGTTTGCATTTTATATCAGTAATTTCGGGAATAGATAGAATCAATCTCAGCAGAGATGGTTGTGGCTGCCAGAATTTATTACAGTGTCCCTGGGTTAGAAAGCAGATAAATCAAGCCAGGGTCTTCACTTGTGATGCTATCCAGTTACCTTTGCTAAATAAGGGTGTGTGTTTGGACATTGCGTGAAGCTTCTATGTAATGGCACTTATTTGTTGAAAAGCTAATTGAGGCTTGAGTCCCAAAATTCAGCCTGTGCTCTGGATACATCTCGGGTTTTACTGCCAAGAGGTGGGCAAAATTGGGCAGTACCTGCTACCCCCCTAGCGTAATTCTCCAGTGAATTGATAGGAATTGACCATTGATAACCAGAAAGTCATTTTTTTTAACTCATTGCTAATTTGAATGAATCCATTTCTGGATGGAAGCAATCCTCTGAGTGGCCATACCAATGGATGAATGGTCCATTAATACTTCCTACCCATATTACACTATTGTTTATGTACATCTTCTGCTCAGTAAAATTAACAAACATATGGCTTATTATGTGCAATTTTGGGCACACGGCCTTCAAAATAGCACTAAATCCCAGAGTTTTGAGAGACAGTAGCAAGGAGAGCTATGAGACATTGCCAATCATTATGAGGAAGCCAATGGACACGTGGGAAGTATTAGTAGATTAGACATAGCTAATGTAGTGTACATATTTAAAAATGGTGACAAACCATATTCAGGCAACTATGGACCTATTAATCTTACTACAATTTAATTAAAAGTAATAGAATTGATTATCAGGAGTAAATATGAGGATTATCTGTACAATCATAACCTAATAAATAGCAGTCAATGTGGCTTTAGATAGGGAAAATCCTACCTGACCAACCGTCTTAATATCTTTGAGGAGCTGCCAATCCAATTTGACTGTGATAAGCCCAACAACATTGTGCACTTTGTCTTCCAAAAAGCATTTGATAAAGTTTCACATGGAAGGCTGCTAGTTAAGCTAAAAGCTGTAGGGATTTACAGCCAACTTGTGCACAGCAAGCTCCACAAACAGTACTGAGATAAATGACCAGTTTATTAGTTTTGCTTATGTTGGTTGAAAGATAAATGTTGGCCAGTACACCGAGAGAATTCCCAGCTCTTCTCTGAGTCATGCCATGAGATCTGAAAGATGGCACCTCCAACAATGTAACACTGCCTCAGTACTGCACTAAAGTGTCAGCCTAGATTATATGCTCAAATCCTAGAGTAGGGCTTCAAGCCACAGCCTCTGACTCTAAGACGAGATTGCAATCACTGACGCAAGCTGAGACTTAATATAGCTAAGCCCCCAAATGGATTCTTTGGAACTGTGATCCTCTGAGGTGTGACACTTTAGAGTTGTGATGCTGCTGAGGTTAAACTTTCATGTGCAACACCATTGAAATGTGTAACATGACACAAGTCATTTAATTATATAGATATCTAGTAGATATTTATAATATGGGCTGATCCTTACCAAATAATGTACTCTTTAAAGACAGACTTAGTGAAGTAAATCATGCTTCAGTACCTCTGCAGGGGAAAAATTGAAGTAACCTATTTATTTATATTGTTATTTTACAAAATCAATACAGCAATGTGAAGTTGAAAGGTGTGGGGGGCTAAATTTGATAGCCCCGAAAATGGCATGGGGCTCACTTGCGCCCTTTGCTTCTGATGCAGGCAACATGCTAACTTTGTGGTGCCTGCTAATTAAGATGATTGCAGCGTGCAGCCAGCACTAACCCTGCTATTGAGTGGCTGCATGCCTCAGCAGGGTGCCCAAAAATGTGAGAGGCTAGCCTGCACTACTCAAAGCCAGCCTTCACTTCTTAAAGGGGAGGTGCATTGTGGTTGGAGCAGGTGGTGGAAGTTGTCAGGGAACTCATTCTGATGTGGAAAAAGATGTAATAATGGCACAATATGGAAGACAGTGGGCTCCAAGATTTTTCAATGCTGTACTGGTGGCCTTGGTGGAAGAGGTGGTGCTCCATCCACAGGGAGCCAGGAAGCCCTCCAGACAAACTCTCAGAAGGCAGTGGGACCAGATAGCCATGGAGCTCAGTGCCAGGAGTCAAGCCCCAAGGACCTAGATGCTATGCTGCAAAAAGTTCAATGACTTCACACGAGTGGTCAAGGTCAGTGAATGCATCTTCAAATGCCATATCCCACCATCTGTACCACCAGCCTCAGCAACTGCTCAATGCACTATAGCCCCATCACTCACCAACCACAATCTCTATCAATCAGGACTCATACCCAACATCCATGGCTTCACCTCACCCTCACACACTTAGCACTGCTGCAAGCCTCACACCCAAATCTCACAGCTTTCACACCACTACCAGCTATTCAACCATGACAGCCACATCACCCAAACAGATTGCACCACACTCATTGACAAATTTCCCTCTCTATTGCAGGACAAGTTGGTGCACAACCAGAGGCAGCAGGAGCTAACTGGTGGGGGACAGGTGCGCCTGCATGTCCTCACCACCATGGAGGAGACAGTGCTCACCATCATTGGCGAGGCCATCGCTGAGGCCATGGCCAGCGACGGGTCTGAAACAATAGAAGATGGCGGTATCCTTATACCTAATCCTCCTTCTCACATCCCACTTCCCCCTCATCCCACAATCTCTTCTGATGCCGATGGTGTAAGCATGCACCTCTTACTTTCCCCCCCCTCCCCCCCCCCCCGCCCTCCTCACCACAACTTTAGCCTTGTGCCTTTCTCCTTTCAGATAACCAAGAACTGCAACCTGGCCAGGCAGTGGTGGAAGAGCAACAGGTGGAAGAGCAACAAGACAGCGATGACGAAGAAACACCGTCACTCGATTTCACACTCATGGCCACCAGCTCAGATACTGACACTGCGCGTAGTTTGGAGGATAGCATAGAGGCGGGATCAGCATGTGGTGAGACACTGGCACGATTGACTTGCAACCAAGGCAGGGGCAAGGGTTGCACAGGTGCCAGCTTGCCAGAGGGCAAGGTCACACACGAGTTCTGCTGCAGAGGACTCAGATGAGCACTTTGATGGGGTGGGCTAAAGAAGAAGCCTGATGGGTCTGCACAATGAAAGACTTGGTGCATTGGCAGGCTTGCAATGTCAAGGAGCATGGAGGAGTCCGGCACCAACTTTGCACAAGGCTTTGTGCAGTGCTTGGAGCCCATCCTTTCCAGCATGGAAGTGGTGGCAAACTCCATTAGCAAACTTATGGACCAAACCATGATGCAGCATCTGATGGCCGATGTCTCAGCTTCCATTGCAGCACAAACAGAAGCCGTCCAATGTCGTACTGCAGTGTAAGCTCAGACTTCTGTCATGCAAGGTCAGCTTGCTGCCATCATGGCTGCAGATACCAGTGTTCAAAGGGAATTTCAGGGTGTCACAGCAGCACAGTAATCTGCCCTCCAACAGATTACTAGGATTGCTGATGTGCTGCCCCGGGGGAGAGGCACTGGCTCCGTGGAGCACAAACCTGCTGTCCTCTCTCAGGATGGCAGCATTCGTCCTCCCACCACTGCCACTCAGCCAGCCAGCCCAGACTGCTGCTGCCCATACCGAGATGGTGCAGTCTGAAGCTGGGCTTTCTACTCTCAGAGCTGCTCATGTTGTCCTCCAAGGCCATCTGCAGTCTCCCCCACTGAAAGTCAGTAGCCTTCCACCAGCCATGCTGCAGCCACTGGGGTAGCACTGCATAGGAGCACGAGGACAGGCAAAGGCACACAGAAGACAGGCACTATGGGAATGCACACGGGTGATCAGTTTACGTCTGTATGCAATATGGCATGCTTTGATTTATAAACTTGGTTTGGAATCTTTACTTTTTGTTGGCTTTTATTTTTGCATTGTGGCGAATCGGACGCTGTGATGGTCTGTAACAGAGGGAAGGTAAGGTGTGGGACTGTTGGTGAATGGGGAATTGGGGTTGCGTTTACTGGTATCGCAGTCGGATGAGTTGTTCATGGACAGCCCAGCCAGAAAGGGGTTGTCTAGGTTGCCTCCTCCCTTTCTCTTCCTTCCCCTCCTGCTCCTGCTCCTCCTCCTCCTGCCCCTCAGCTGCTCGCCGTATAGCTGGTGGCAAGAGCTGTGCCCTGCTGATGGCGAGGTTGTGCTACATGCAACAGACCACCACGGATCTTGGCACACGCTCTGCCGAGTACTGCAGGGCTCCTCCAGAGCGGTCCAGGCAGTGTAAGCATTGTTTTAGCATACCAGTGGTCTGCTCTATCTTCGGCAGCGCCTCCCAAACCCATGACCTTTACAACCTAGAAGGACAAGGGCAGCAGGCGCATGGGAACACCACCACCTGCAAGTTCCCTTCCAAGTCAAACACCACCCTGACTGGGAAATATATTGCCATTCCTTCATCGTCGCTGGGTCAAAATTTTGGAACTCCCTCCCCTAACAGTACTATGCGAGTACCTTCACCAAACAGACTAGCAGTTCAAGAAGGCAGCTCACCACCACCTTCTTATGGACAATTATGGATGGGCAATAAATGCTGGCTTTGCCAGCGACACCCAGATCCCATGAACGAGTTTAAAAAAAAACTGTGTTGTGGCAGCATTGCTTTTGCTGTATGCACACTGTCCACATGTGCATGTATTGTGCACCAGATTCATGAGCCATGTTGTCAGTGGATAACCCCTGTCGCCCAGTAGCCACCCTCTGGTTTGTTGTGGTGGCTCAGATGCAGATGGCACGGCAGAGTGCTGCAGAATTTGACTGTTGCCACGATGCCGGCTATTGACCTGCATGATTCGTTGCCTATGGTTGCACACCAGCTGGATGTTGAGGGAGTGTGTAAAGTCTGTGTGTTATATGGCGAATTAATACACAGACTACAAGAGTAACTTTAACAGGACTTTACTATTCGAAGGTCAGGGCGAATCTGCCCAATAAATCCTTACACAGCACTTATATACCGGTGTGGTCACCACCGGTATTACAGTATACAGTAGCCAAGATAAAGCAGTGCAACCCTTAAAATAGTTCTCTTAAAGGTGGAACGTTACATACACTACAATCCTCCCTTTTTAGGTTAACAGTATATATATATTCCCATTAATATAACATCATAACATATATACAACTTTATGTAAAACAGTTCACAGATTCAGTCTCTCTGGAGGCTTCCTGACTCTGTCCGGATAACGCCTCGGTGGTGTAGTAGTTTTCGGTGGTGTAGTAGGTTCTTCTGGCAAGGTCGATTCTGCTTGAAGGACAGTGTCAGTTTCATCTGATTCCAGTATTACCGGATCGGAGGTAGATGCTCTGGGTATCTCTGCTTCAACATTAGGCGTATAGAGTTGTGGAGTAGGTTGGCCCTTTGTGGATGACTCTATGATCTGGTCAACATGGCGCCTTATTATGCTTTCACCAATGTCCACGGTATACATCAGTGGTCCTAGCCTTTTTCCAATAGTTCCAGGCTGCCATTTCTCGGTACGGTAGTCCCGGGCCAAAACCTGTTGACCTATCTGGAAGGTTCTAGTTGGCCTTTCATTCATGCCTTGAAATTGCTGGTTCTCTACGTCCCTTCTGACGTTTGGCTTAATCAAATCCAGCCGGCATCTTAGTCTTCTATTGAAAAACATCATGGCGGGAGTTTGGTTTGTGACCGCATGTGTTGCATTCCTGTATGCCAACAAGAAGTTATCTACCTTATGTTGTAGATTTATGTCTTCATTACCCATGGCCTTTATGGCCTTCTTGAAGGTCTGGACAAACCTTTCAGCTAATCCATTGGTGGCGGGATGGTATGGGGCGGACGTGTAGCGCTTAACCCCATTGCTTTTTAAGAACTTCCTGAATTCTTCGGACACAAATTGCGGTCCATTATCAGAACAGATCTGTTCCGGCAGCCCATTCCTGGCAAATATGGTCCTTAATACTGTGATGGTTTTTTCCGTGGTGGTGGAGGACATCTTTATTACCTCCGGCCACTTGGAGTGTGCATCCACCGCGATTAAAAACATTGAGTCCATAAATGGACCAGCAAAGTCGATATGTACCCTTTGCCATAGAGATGAGGGCCACTCCCATGGATGTAGAGGAGCTTGTGGTGGGGCGTTTTGGACCTTCTGGCATCCTAGACAGCTCTTGGTTATTTCTTCGATGTCTCCATCAATACCTGGCCACCACACAAACGCTCTGGCTAGGTTCTTCATTTTCACTCCACCCAGATGCCCCTCGTGAAGCTCCTTTAGCACTTTATGCTGGAGTTTGGGTGGAATCACCACTCTAGATCCACACATCAAGGTTCCTCGGCACACTGACAGCTGTTCTCTTCTTTGCGAAAATGCTGGCAACATTTGTTCGCCATGTGCTGGCCATCCCTCCACCGTTAAATCTTAGACTCGTGAGAGAGTCGGGTCATTTCTTGTTTCCTTTTCGATCATAGAATTTGTTACTGGTAGACATTCCACTATGGTTGAGTGGAACATCTCCACTGGGTCCACTGTAGTCGCCTCTTCTACCACTGGCAACGGTAGGCGCGATAACCCATCAGCATTTCCATGCTGTTTGGACCTTTTGTATTCGATGTCATATTGGTGTGCCCCTAGTAACACGGACCACCTCTGTAGCCTTTGCGCTGTCATAGTGGAAACGGCCTTGTTAGGGTTGAATATGGATACCAATGGCTGGTGGTCTGTCAGCAATGTAAACTTCTTGCCCTGCAGGTAATGATTGAATTTCTTTACTCCCCACACAAGGCTGAGAGCCTCCCTATCTATCTGAGCATAATTGCGCTCAGCGGAGGTCAATGATCGGGATGCAAATGCGACTGGCCTTTCCGAGCCATTTGTCAACTTGTGTGAGAGTACTGCTCCAATACCATAAAGGGAAGCATCACAAGCTAGACGAAGAGGTAGCGTTGGATTGAAGTGAGCCAACACTTCCTCAGAGGTGATCAATGCCTTGCTTTTGCGAAAGGCCTTCTTACAGTCCTCGCTCCACTTCCATGGTACTTCTTTCTGCAACAGAGCATTCAGCGGGTGCAGCACCGTGGATAGATTTGGCAGAAACTTATGGTAATAGTTAATCAACCCCAGAAACGACCTCAACTGTGATACATTTTCCGGAGCGGGGGCCTTCACGACAGCTTCGATCTTTTCAGGTGACTTGTGCAGGCCCTCTTGGTCAATGACATGACCACAGTATGAGATCCGTTTCTGGAAGAACTCACATTTCTGGCGGTTAGCTCGAAGGCCATATTCCTTCAACCTGGTGAGCACCAGTTTCAAATTTGTGAGGTGTTCCTCCTCGTCCTCTCCCGTAATCAGGATATCGTCCAAGTAACACTGAGTGCTTGGAATACCCTGTAAGACCTGCTCCATGGCCTTCTGCCAAATTGCTGGAGCCGAAGCCACTCCAAAAGCCAGTCTATTATATCGATACAAGCCTCTGTGCGTGTTGATTGTGAGATACTGGCGCGACTCTTCCTCGACTTCCATCTGTAAGTATGCTTGCGCCAGGTCTATCTTGGTGAAGTGTTTCCCGCCAGACAATGAAGCAAAGATATCCTCAATCCGCGGAAGCGGGTATTGTACCGTGTGAAGCACCGGATTAACTGTGATCTTGAAGTCTCCGCAGATGCGGACCTTTCCCGGTCCCCCTGGCTTGTTACTTGACGAAGGCTTCATGACGGGAACAATGGGCGTGGCCCACTCACTCCAGTCCACCTTAGACAGTACCCTTGAACGTTCAAGCTCTTCCAGTTCTGCCTCCACAGCAGGTCGTATCGCGTAAGGTACCGATCTGGCTTTGAAAAATTTTGGGCTTGCATGTTCTGCAATCTTGATTTTTGCCTTAATTCCTCTCAGTATTCCCAGTCCCTGCTGGAATACCTCTTTAGCCTCGTCCAATATTCTGGACAATCGTTCAGGTTTGACATCTTTCTTTCCGGAATCTACCGTCATTGTGTTTGGGGAGTGCCAGTCTATCTTTATTTTCCTGATCCACTCCCGCCCCAGAAGTTGTGGACCTCCCTCGGTTAGTACATATATGTCCATTCCTTGGTGTTCTTTGCCCTTGTGTCTCACCTTGACTTTTATCTTTCCGATGGGGTATACTTTATGCCCCGTGTATGTCTGCAATACTATCTCCGTATCCCGTAGGGGAATATGTTTGAATAACTTTTTGTAATCTTGCTTATTCATGACCGTCAACGCCGATCCGGTGTCCACTTCCATCTTCACTTGGACTTTTGCAATCTGTAGTGTGACCCAGATAGTTTGTCGGTCAGTTTCCTTACTCACATTGTGAATCCTCAGACTACCCAGCTCCTTGCTGTTGGAGTCTGAATCTGAATTCTGTTCATCTGAACTCTTCCCAGTCACCTTATGTATCTTTCTGTACTCCTTCTGCGGTGACTTATTGTTGCTGGTCTTCTTTCCTGACTGGCATACTTTAGCTATGTGACCAAGCTTGCCACATTTTCTACATTCCTGGTTTTTAAACCAGCATTGGTTCTGGTCATGTGTTGTCTTCCCACAACGATAACATTTCATTGTACCCGAAGTCATTTGATCCACGCTGAGTACCGCTGTCTTCAGCTGCATCTCCACCGTGCCTCTCGCTGTGGCTTCGTGCGATGCTGCAATAAGGACAGCCTTATCAAGTGTAAGATCGTTCTCTTCGAGCAGTCGCTTTTGTGTTTCTTCCTTCGACATCCCACACACGAACTTGTCTCTCAGTGCCTCTGTCAGATTGTCCCCAAACTGACAGTATTTTGTTAGCCTACGCAGTTCAACCAAGTACTCCGCGTTGCTTTCCTCTTTTAGTTGCGTTCTCACGTAAAATTTAGATCGTTCCGCTAACATCAGCGGTGTGGGGTTCAAATGATCCTTCAGGACAGCAACAATATTAGCGAAAGACTGATCCGCCGGTTTAGCTGGTGATAGAAGATGCTTCAATAGCCCGTATGTCTTCGCACCCATTGAGTTTAGTAAGGTTAGAGCTTTATCATAATTTGCTATCTTATTGACCTTACAATATATCTCGATGCGTTCTACATACGTGGCCCAATCTTCCACATTGGAATCGAAATCGTTGATGTTACCACGCTTAGGCATCTTCACAATCTTTCTGAGAACAACAACGAAATTTTTCTTTACTTTTTAACTTTTTTTTTCAAAATTGGCGGTTTCCCGCGCTTATCTTCTTCCCCGCCTCCGAGGATGGCGGTTTCCCGCGCTTGTCTTCCTCTGGCGGGGTGGGTAACCTTTGCCCTCGGGCGACGACCGCTGGCTTTCGGGTTTCGCAGCCTGCGCGCCGGCTTCAGTTTATTCTAAAGCTCTCCCGCTCGCTCGGGCTCTGTCTCTCCCTCAGCGGCTTTCAATCGCACCTCCCCAGCCCTCTTGCAGTCCGGTCCTTTCCTCCCCCGGCTGCGGCTGAGTTCTCCGCGGTTTTATTTATTTATTTCTTCCCGCGCCTTACGATCCCGGTCGCAGCGCCTCGCGGCCTCAGTAGCTGCCCGGCCTTTTTTGCCAGTCGCGGTCGAGCTGTCTCCCGACGCTGTTGCATCTCCCAGCCCGCTTGTAGCCTGGTCTCTCACACCGGCTGCGTTCCCGCTTGTAGCCCGGTCTCTCACACCGGCTGCGTTCCCGCTTGTACCGCGGCTTCCGTGCCCTACGCTGCCCCAGTCTCAGCGTCTCTGGCCCCGACTTCTGTCCGGCTCCTTTCCCCCGACCGTGGTCGAGTTCACCGCCCTTATCCTCCGTTTCTTTTTATTTCCCCCCTACTCACAGTCAACGTGGCCGACTTGCTTCTCGTGGCTGATCGGCTCACTCACCACCGTGACAGAAGGGACGATCACTGCCTGTTGCTGATGGAAGGCTTCGTGTCTGAATTCTTCCTTCTTCCTTGCTCCGCAGACTCGAGTCTTCTCTCAGCAGAACGACGAGGGCGGGTGCCTCTTCTCGATGCTCGTTAACTGCTTCGGATGTATCGCTGCTGCAGGGTAAGATCGAACTCGTCGCCACTGTAAAGTCTGTGTGTTATATGGTGAATTAATACACAGACTACAAGAGTAACTTTAACAGGACTTTACTATTCGAAGGTCAGGGCGAATCTGCCCAATAAATCCTTACACAGCACTTATATACCGGTGTGGTCACCACCGGTATTACAGTATACAGTAGCCAAGATAAAGTAGTGCAACCCTTAAAATAATTCTCTTAAAGGTGGAACGTTACATACACTACAGAGTGGAATCCCTTTCAGTTGCTGTATATCTTAGATTTGACATGAAATGCCTGCAAAGCGACATGCGTGCATTCAGTGGCACCCGGCACCACGGGGAAGCTTGCAATCCTCGCGAAGCTGCATGGTCGCTGCACCTGCTGCTCTCTGGCAAGAGAGAATGAAATGCAATCAGCTCACTTGGGATAGAGAGCCTCAGTGGATGGTAAACTGCGTGATGTTGCAAATATCTCCTGCTCCAGTCTGGAAGGAGCCCGACGCATATAAGTTCATGGCCACAATCACTTTTACAGCCACTGGCAATGTGGTCCTCGCTCTGCTCTGAGGTTGCAGGTGACAGATTTCAGTGAGGACGTCCTTACTGAAGTGCAGATGTCTCACACACTGTTCCCCACTGAGGTTCAGGTAGGAGAATTGCTCCCTGAACACCCTGGGCAGATATAGCCTCCTTCTCCCACTCCTCCTCCTCCCACTTGTCTCAGCTTGCCATACTCTGTGTCACCTCTGCTCATTCTCCCAGTCATGCTGTATTCCAAGGGGAATGCCGACTACTGCACCCATGTCTGGGAGCAAGTGGTTTGTGCAGAAGTCTTGTAGTCAGGATGAAGTCCTTCAGCACCTGTCATACCACTCCCTGTAGACTGTAGCTACTTTAAATAACTCTAGAAAGCACCAAACACTTGTACAATCATAGCAACAGCCAGTCGAACTTAATCAATTTTGCGCCCATGAATATATTGGTGACATAACACTTTTGTAAGCCATTTCAATCCTCCTCCATAATTCTTGCTGGCATCAAAGAGAATGATTCCAGGAGTAGGATCCAACCCATAATTAAATTAAATTTACTGTCATCCTGCCAAATTGCATAGAAAATTATAGAATTACTGGCATTTTAATAGGTGTAGGATATTGTCCCTCAGTAACCTTTTTGATCTCACATATTTATGTCTTTAATACTTATGGAGAACTCCAGGGATTATGTAAAAATGCATACTTTAAATGTGCAGCAATAAATTGTATTATGAGAATCCCCTTAGTTTTGGTAAAAACTGAAATGAAATTAACAGAACTCGAAAAATAATGATATATGAAAAATGTTAAATTTACCATACTGATCGCCTACATCTCACACAGACTGACAAGGAGGTAACAAACCATCAGGAAAAGGATTTCTGATTAAACACTAAAACTAACAGGATTACAATTATCCTACCGTTGAGATTATGTTGAGCGTGTTTAGTGTGACAGTATTATAGCATTAATCTGGGAGGGCAGTCACAGTGATAATCATAGTGTAGGTTTATGCAAATAGACAGAACAGTTACTGATAAATGAACAGCATAAATAAACTACTGCGCTTTGTTGCTTGTATACCTTTCTAGGGAAATTCCGATTTCCAGTGATTTCCCCTAAGATTCTTAGCATGCAGGGGTCTCTGTATTGATCCCATCTATCATACAGAGTGATACATTCATGTCTCAGGGTTTATTTCTTGCAGAAGTAAGAAGCTATGTATTGTTGTACATTTTTCTTTACATTGTCTTATAATTTGTTTGACAGTTTAATAGTTAAAAGACAACATCCTAGTCAGCCTGAGTGATCAGCAATGCAAATTTTACATTTTTCATGTATCTAATTATTTTTCTAGTTCTGTTAATTTAAAGCATCTCCAAACTTAAGTGACTCACACAATACAATTCAATTTTGGCCATTTAAAGTATAAGGGGGAAAAATTCAGTTGTTT
Source organism: Somniosus microcephalus (assembly GCF_052327205.1). Taxonomy (NCBI): domain Eukaryota; kingdom Metazoa; phylum Chordata; class Chondrichthyes; order Squaliformes; family Somniosidae; genus Somniosus; species Somniosus microcephalus. Next base: position 63,437,469 of record NC_141000.1, on the reverse strand, counting down.
GCGCCTCCCGTTAGCGCCGTAAGAGGGCGCCAATTGGGGCGCAAAGCAACTAGAGGCCGGGCGTGGCGATGTTTGTGCCGCTCGCGAAATTAACTAGACATTTTGCAGTGGCGCTAAACACTTCCACCATGATCTCCTGCGCCGGCAGATTGTGATGTCAGTCGAGTGCGCAATGCCCCGTTAGTGCCCCGGATCAGTTATTGAGTGGTGCCCCCTGCCTTACCGCCTGCCGCTAGCAACGACAGGTTGAGGGGCGCGTTATGCTGTCAGAAAGGGACTAGGGGAGCGCTATTTAAAGGCGACCGCTTCCTGCCTTTTTTTGTCGATGACATTTTTGCACCACGCAGTCTGAGATAGAGAGAGAGACTTCTGGCGAGATTCAATGCTGTGTGAAGGAGTTTTGAGTACTGAGCAGCACTTTGCAGGTTTATTTTGATTTGCTCTTCCTTGCTTCGCCAGCGTTCTGAGGTAGCGCCTCACTCCTCGGCGTTTCCACCTTAAGACAGGTGTGAAGCACCTGATTTAGCGCTCCAATCACCTCCAGGGGCGATAAAAGCCAAGTTTGCTGTCGGAGGCGATAATTAGCGCCAGGCGCTGAACTTTGCGCACGGCTGATAACGGCGCCCCACATGGGGCAATACCAAATTTTTCCCCCTAAGCTTCTACATAATCCTTGGAGTCCCACATGAGTAATATAGACTTGTATATTAGGTCAAAGAGGTTACTTATAGACAACATCCTACATTCATTAAAATACCAGTGTGATTCTGTAATCTCATAATAAAAAAATGACTTTGGCCCGGATTTTGCGATAAAAGTTATAGTGACGCTATCAGCACTCACCGTTATTAAAGAATAAATTGGACAGCAACTTCCGGTGACCACACGTGTGTAGTTAAACGTGGAAATCAGGAGGTTGCTGTCAGAGTTGCCCTGTTCCTCCAGAAGCTGCGCTCTGGAGTCTCAGCATTGAAAGACATGGAACAGCGTGAAGTTGCTGTACTTACGTGATAGATACCCACTAACCTCACCAGGAAAAGTTAGGGCTTGTCCATTCCAGTGTTAGGGAAAATTTTTATGGTGTGATAAGTCTTAATTACTGCAAAACAACCTCTCTGGGGCTGAAAATTAACATTTACAAGTGCGGAGTCTCATTCCTTCAGATTTTAATGATTGCTGGAGACTTAAAAAAAATTAAAAATGTGAATAAAATCTTTTTTTTTTACTTTTTCTTTCTGTCTCTTTTTTCTCTCTCTTAATCCCATCTTTCCTTCTCTCATAAGAACATAAGAAATAGGAGCAGGAGTAGGCCAATCGGCCCCTCGAGCCTGCTCCGCCATTCAATAAGATCATGGCTGATCTGATCCTAACCGCCAATCCACTATCACAGAACCATCTCCTGAATCTAACAGAATTAGACACACGAAATAGGAGCAGGATCAGGCTACACGGCCCCTGGGCCCGCTCCGCTACCCACAGGGCCATGACCGATCTGAACCTAGACTCATGTCCAAATTCCTGCCCGCTCCCCGTAACCCTTAATTCCCTTTACTTCTAGGAAACTGTCTATTTCTGTTTTAAATTTATGTAATGATGTAGCTTCTACAGCTGTTTGGGGCAGCATATTCCATGGACCTACCAACCTCTGAGTGAAGTAGTTCCTCCTCATCTCAGTTTTGAAAGAGCAGCCCCTTATTCTAAGACTATGCCTGTATTTTGTTTTCCGTGCATGATTTGACATTGAATTAAATATTCGAACTTACACTTCCTGGTTCAGACTGCGCTGCACAATTCTTCAATCTGATTGGTTAAGGAGCTACACAGTTGCTTTCCCTGTTCACACGGGTCCCAGATGCCTTGTGGAGGGTGTTGTGCCGAAATGGCTTTAAAATCACCATAAGTTCCAATGTAAAACCCTATAGAAAGTTTGTGGTCAATGAACTACTGCCGTCATTCATTCATTGCTGACTGCAAAATCCAGCCCAATATTTTTTGAAGGAATTATAAAATAAAACATGCAGGTTAATTTTTAAAGCTTAAAACAATGGACTGGAATTTGCATGGGCTGTAATTCCAGCTGTTACTCTGGGATTGTGCATGCTGGTGGTCTCCAGCACTGACCCTCTCTAGGGTATGGGGGATCAGTGAGCGGGTACTTCATTTGCATGGGCTCTGTCAGTGCTGCTGATACTACAGGCACACCTCTGATACCCGCCAATACACATAAACCACAAATTCCGATATTCGCTAATGTGCAGGAGAGGGGTGCAAGTTCCCTTCCTCCAATTCCCTATGAGGTGATTTTTCTGCCCCTTTGTATCAGGGCCAATATTTTTTTTAAAATTTACTTGTTCTTTAAGTCCAGGACACTTCCCTTGTTCACGTGCCCTTCTGGAGACTGGTAACCTTCACCTCACTGGGCAATATGGCATCTAACCATATGCCTGGTTCCACTGAGGCTGGGAAATGAGAACTCTCAATATAAGAAGACCCCACCCCCCAAACCCACCCCCTCTGACATAGCTACTCTGTCTGGGATGGATGGAACCCCCTTGAAAACTCCCCATATTTTGGTTTGACTTATCTCTGGGGCCTTCTGCTGCACTCCCATTGGAGTTACGGTGGGAATACGCCTGAAGACCAGTGCAAATTCGGGGCCTATAATTGTTTCCCAGTATTTTCAGGTTAATCTTCCTAAATAAGAAAAAGCACAACTCTGGTCAAAAAAGACACTTTGCAAATGTGCTCTTTTGCTGAGAGAAAAAATCTATTTAAATTTAAATTAGAGTTATACAGTTAGATGGTACAATGCCCTTTCACCTCTGTTAGTTTAACAACTGGGCTAGGGAAACTTTCAGAATTTCTAATTAAGGATGAAAATACCACATATGTATATAACGAGAAGATAATTAGAATGAATAGGTTAGGAAGGACGAGGGGGTAACACTTACAAGCTATGTAAAGGCAGAACTAGATTAGATGTTAGGCAATTCTTCTTTCCCAGAGAATAGTGGACCTGTGGAACAGTTTGCTTGCTCGTTCAGTAAATGCTGATTTGCTGTATTTCGTTAAGAAAGAACTGACTCTTTCTGTTTCTGGCTGAGGTGAAGATCACCTCATAAAAGAAGTAGGCATCTCATAATATAAATCAAGGTCTATGTAATCTCCTGGACTAGTTTCGATTGAAATTTTAGTTATTCTTTTTGGAATGTCAATAATAAATGTGCCTTTAACTTTAAATTTTAACTGGAAAAACTGTTGGCTTCTGTTCTTTTATGTTTCAACTTTTAATGAAACATCTCTACTGCTAGAATTAATAACTCTTTTGTGTTTTCATCTCAGATTGACTGGAATCTAGCTGATATATCTATATATATAAATCGGTCGATCTGTCTGTCTGTCCTTCTGTCTTTCTGTCTGTCTGTCTGCAGGTGTGCGTCTGGGCGGCTATGCGCTCGAAAGTTACAGGGCGTACCTACGCGTGCGTTACGTCGAAAGAAAGCTTACCTTTCCAAAACGGTTTTAAGCGTATTTACGTTTCGACCGGGCTAAAATCGCGCCCGCGGTATCCGAAAAACCTTAACGTTCCGCTCATTAGCATCTCATTATCCGCTCATTAGCGACAGAGTGACCTCGAGCTCGACCAATCGTACGCCGGGTTGCTGGCGTGTGCCGCCGGGCCAATCAGTGCGTGTGTGGGTGGGCCTTATCGTTCTGAACCGAGGTGAGTCGCCGCCATCTTGATTCCAAACTTTTCCTTTCTTTTTCCCGCTTTCTGCGTCTTTAAAAAAAAAGTTGCTTTTAAAACACATTTTGTTTTTCAAAAAAATGATTTAGAAAGTAATTAACTTATCTCATCTCATTAATTTTCCTACCTTTCCCCGTTTTTCCAGGTAGGCCTCCAAGCCTCGGCGTCTCCTCCGCACCCACGCCCGAGCTAGGCACCTCCCGGCCCCACTCGAAGGCTGCAGGGGCGGGCCTCAGCCCAGCGCCGCTCCCTTACTAAAGGGTGTGCGCGCAGCAGGAGCTGAGACGCGGCGTCTCTCTCTGGCTCGGCCGGGGGGTGGGGCTTGCTGAGCGTCAACGGTTACCCTGGCAACCGGGCCCGCCGGCCGTCTTGCACAGCCGCAATCGGCGGTCTTCACCTCGGGGGGGGGCCCGACCCTCGGGGGGGGGGCCGCGACCCTCGGGGGGGGGCCGCGACCCTCGGGGGGGGCCGCGACCCTCGGGGGGGCCCCCCGCCCTCCCTCCCCCCCGCCTCCCCCTCCCCGCCCCCCCCTCCCCCCCGCCCTCCCTTCCCCCCCTTTCCCCCCTTCCCCCCCTTCCCCCCGCCCTCCCGCCCTCCCTTCCTTCCCCCCTGCCCTCCCTTCCCCCCCTTCCCCCCTCCCTTCCCCCTCCCTTCCTCCCCTCCCCCCCTCCCTTCCTCCCCACCCTCCCTTCCCCCCCCGCCCTCCCCCCCACCCTCCCTCCCCCCCCTGCCCTCCCTCCCCCCCCGCCCTCCCTCCCCCCCCCGCCCTCCCTCCCCCCCCCCAGTCGCTCTCTCTCTCTCTCTTCCAACAACAACATGCCCTCGAAAAAGCCTCGGCACCGCCGGGCACTTCAGCTAGTAAATTAATAAAGAGCAGTGAAAGGCTGGTCCAAATGGGAAGCTGTGTGTTATTTCTAATGGTTGCTGCGTTAAAACGTCAACACAGGGCAAAGTTTAACAAGACAAAGCTTACGCTGTTCCTGACATTCATTACTTCCAGAGAGCATTTTAGAGTAGGAAAATCATTATTGGACCTAGCTGCAGCCTAGCCTGAAGAGATTTCAATACATGGGGACATCCCATAAAATAAGAAGGATGAGAGGATTCTTGTTTAGCCATGTCTTATTTCATATATCTGATTGTACTGGTCTATGAAGTGGAATTTATTTAATTACTTTAATATTGTTTAAATAGCAACTTAGATGATGTCTCAAGAGCTTGAACACTAAAATAGAAGGCAATCTATCTTTTTATGGGCTTTGTATTTCTGGGCAATGAAGGAGACAGTAAAGTGAAACAACATGAATATTAGATGCATGCATTCCCAGTTTGCTACACTATTAACAAACACTATTCCAGTTTACTACACTATTAACAAGGACATCTTGGACAAGATGGCTCCTGGGCTGGCAGCTCCTTTCTGAGCTGCTCTTCTCTTCAACTATATCGGTGGTCATCCATTGCCATCTGTTGCCCTTTCTTCACCCAATCTCCTTTCTTCCATTGCTTAAGATACCCTGGAAGAAAAATTCCGTTGTTTGCGCCTCCCGTTAGTGCCTTAAGAGGGCGCCAATTGGGGCGCAAAGCAACTAGCGCCTGGGCGCAGCGATGTTAGCGCCGCTCGCGAAATTAACTAGACATTTTGTGGCGGCGCTAAACACTACCGCCACAATCTCCTGCGTCGGCAGATCGTGACGTTAGTTGAGCGCGCAACGCCCCGTTAGCGCCCCGGACCGGATGTTGAGTAGCGCCCCCTCCCTTACCGCCTGCCGCTAGCAATGACAGGTTCAGGGGAGCGTTATGCTGTCAGAAAGGGAATAGGGGAGCCCTATTTAAAGGCGACCGCTTCCTGCCTTTTTTTTCGGTGACATTTTTGCACCACGCATTCTGAGAGAGAGAGAGAAAGACTTCTGGAGAGATTCAACGCTGTGTGAAGGAGTTTTGAGTACTGAGCAGCACTTTGAGGGTTTATTTTGATTTGCCCTTCCTTGCTTCGCCAGCGCTCTGAGGTAGCGCCTCGCTCCTCGGCCTTTGCACCTTAAGACAGGTGTGAAGCGCCTGTTAGCGCTCCAATCACCTCCAGGGCGATAAAAGCCAAGTTTGCTGTCGGAGGCTATAATTAGCGTCAGGCGCTAAACTTTGCGCACGGCCAATAATGGTGCCCCAAACGGGGCGATACTGAATTTCCCCCCCCGCACTGGCTCTGATAGTGAAGGCATTTCAGCCCAAACTACGAGTTCAAACTACAAGTTTAAGCCATCCCTGCAGAGTTCCCTGGCATGACTTTGTTCTCACTGAGCTCTTTCAACTGTCAGAAATCTGCTGAAACTTGACCTCCATCACTGGATTCCTCTACCAACAGGACTTGGTTGTTTTACTGACTACACGGTTTGACTCAGCGGCTGTGACTGCTCTGCTTTTCAGTCGCTTCAAGTCTTATGCTGCGGGATTCTTTTGCCAAATTGGTTTCTGATCTCCTGGACTTCTCTGGACATCTAGACTACGTTTCTGTTTTGAATTGCACTGGATTACACTATGTTTCTGCACTGGACTACACTGGATTGCACTGTAAGACTTATCTACTGTGTCTCTATCTCTGCTGCTAAAAGATCTTTCAACTTTTAAACAGTGGGGGTATCTCTGCTGAACTGGTTCTACTGGTTTATCAGCTCTGCTGGCTTCTTTCTGCTCGCTACCAACTCTCATTCCTACAGCAACAACCTCCATCCTTGAACTCTCTACCCTTCAAATAGTTTTTGGCCTTCACTCCCCTGCCTTGGACAGCGGTTCATCGATGATCCGTACTGGCCCCACCCTGCTTAAGTCAGCTTGTCCTTCCATGGGAATTCTGATCTTGACCCTGGTCTCCCTACTATTGTCTCCAACCTATTCCCTGCTACCAGGAAATATGTATCACATTAATTACTACATTTAACCAGCTCTATGTAACCTAAGCTTTTCCCGAAATAACAACAGAAAATGCTGGAAAAACTCAGCAGGCCAGGCAACATCCGTGGAGAGAGAAATAGAGTCAATGTTTTGGGTCGAAACCCTTCTACGGAACTGAGAGAAAAGGCAAGAAATGCCTTTTCTCTCAGTTCTGTAGAAGGGTTTTGACCCGAAACGTTGACTCTATTTCTCTCTCCACGGATGTTGCCTGGCCTGCTGAGTTTTTCCAGCATTTTCTGTTGTTATTTTGGATTTCCAGCATCCGCAGTATTTTACTTTCGTAAGCTTTTCCCGTGTCCATTCGCGTGTGCACTTTGGCTGCTGCTCCGGGCCCGAGCCATTCAATACTTTTCCACTTTTTTTCCCCCTTTTTCTTTTCTCTCTATCCCTCCCTAACCGCTCTCTTGTGTCATCATGCCTCCTTTCATCTCTCCTCTCTCGGATACACTGCCTTCCCAAATCTCTACCCCAATCCTTCCTCAGTCTTTGACCTTCTTACTCTCCTGCCACCATCCCAGGTTTGACTCCCTCTTAGATAAGCCCACAGCTTCCCTCTGTGCCTCTCTTGGAATCCTACTAAGGGCCCATTGAGGCACTCGGCACTGTTACCTTACGAGCAGCAACCCCAACTGTCCCATCCTACTCTCTCGATGAACTTCCCACCCAGCGCGCCCACTGGGGCCTAATATTACCAATCTCCTCCCCGTCCAACTCATCCCCCCCAGCGCGGACCCTGTGGATGCTAGCAGTGGGGCAGCCATCACTGACCCTCTCCGCGTCTCCCTCCAGAATGTCCGTTCACTTGCGAACAAGGCCCTTGCCATCCACGAGCTTATCGTGGATGACTGCATCAACATCATGGCCCTGATGGAAACTTGGTTGAGGGGTGATGACACCTTACCCTTAAATGAAGCCTCCCCGCCTGGCTATACCTTCCACCACTTGCATTGCTCAGACTGCCATGGTGACGGTGTGGCTCTCATCACCAAATCACACCTTAGACTGTCCCCCCACTCCTCTGGCACTTTCTCCTCTTTTGAGCATCTCGCCTTATTCCACCCCTCTCACCTCTCATTTATAATTCTCGTTCTCTACCACCTACCCAAGTAATATAAAAATGTTATTACCGAGATAGCTTCACTGCTCTCCTCCCTCAGCCTCTGTACTGAACGACTTCTCATCCTCGGTGATTTCAACCTTCATCTCAATTCTTCATGCTCTCTCTCCTCTGAGTTCACTAGCCTCCTATTCTCCCTTAATCTCTCCCTCCATGTAAACTCCCCAACCCATATTCACGGCCACCCTCTCAGCCTTGCCCTCTCTCGTGACCTCATCGTATCAATCACAGATAAGGTCATTTCTGAACAATTTCTCGTTTCGCTCTCCACCCACACCTCCCTTCAACAACCCACATCTCCCTTCAACAACTCCCTCCCCCAATCCTACTTCCTTCTGTGCCCGCCCCTGGAAAAATATCTCTCCCAACTCTCTTATAACTGCACTTGTGAAATCACAACTGTCCAGCCTTTGGCCCTCCATTCACCACGACATTTTTGCAGCTACCGATTTATTCAACCACACCCTCACCACCACCTTTGATGCCCTAGTCCCTATTAAAACAATTACTCTCTCTCACCCTGGCTGTTCCCCCTGGTACGGCCATCACCTTCGCTCCCTTAAGTCCAAGGGACGCAGACTTGATCGGATATGGAGGACAACTGGTTTAGCCATTCACCGCCAGATCTGGCTGGACCACATAAAGCATTATCGGGTCGTGCTTTCTGTATCGATTTCTATTTGGGTTCAATGACGACACATTCATGAACGAGCTTGTCTTTTTATCTAAAGTATGTTCAACTCAGTTAACAGCATTACAGGAGACACCATGTTAGAGATCCATCTAAAGCAAAACTAAAACTAAACTGCTTGTCTCTCACATGCCCTCTGCTGGTCAGGCATAAATAATCAATCAGGCAAATACCATCACTATTTGCTGATATCATTACATCTCCCTTTCTTAAAACAAAAGTATTTTACTTTTATCTAACAACATGTTTTCTTTGTATTAGTGCATTTTAACTGTAACACTTAATGAACTTACATTATCATTATCATTATCAAGGTTTTTTAACCTTGTTTTGTGTGTTCACATGAAATATGTAAATACACTATAACTTGAAGAGAGAATAAGATAACATTATTTCCTTCTATAACAATAGTCCTTAAACTAGCTCAATGAGTCTCTCAGGTGGCTTCACACGTCTTGAGGATTTTCTGATTGATTGTCCTTGAATCTGAGTTGTTGCCTCCGATGATGGTTTCTCAGCTGTGTGATCAGGTTGTTCAACAGTATCAGTCTTTTGACCTGCTGAGTGATCAGCTTGTTCAACAGTATCAGTCTTTTGACCTGCTGTGGCTGGTCCCATGAGAAGATCCCGACGATTTCTTCGCAGAACAGCACCCTCATCTGTCTGAATGGTGTATGATCTTGGTTGGACTTCACTCAGGACAGTTCCCTTCTGAGTCCATATGTTTGTTTTGTCTTTGAACCTTACTTGGTCACCAGTGTGGAGTTCAGGTAGGTTTTGTGTTCCTCTGTCATAGTAGTACTTTTGCTTTTCTTTCTGTTGTTCTTTGAACTTCCTCACTTTCTCCCCCTCTTTTGTTTTCAGGAGGTTCTCCGGGATGGGTAGGTTTGACCTTAGCAGACGTCCCATAAGGAGTTGGGCTGGTGACATACCACACTTGAGCGGCGTTGTGTGGTATACAAGCATGCTCTGGTAGAAGTCAGTTCCACTGTCTTTTGCCTTGTACATCAGTCTTTTCACTGTCTGGACCGATTTTTCCACTAGTCCATTGGACTGTGGAAAGTGAGGACTTGACGTTGTGTGGACAAAGTCCCACTCTTTGGCAAAGTGTCGGAAACTTGCATTGTAAAACTGGGGTCCGTTGTCTGTGAAGACCTCGCTTGCCACGCCATGTCTGGAGAATATGGCTTTCATACATGTTATCACAGCATCTGCAGTGGTGGTGTACAGTCTACAAACCTCTGGATACAGGGAGTAATAGTCTGTGACTACAAGATAGTCCTTCCCTTGACATACGAATAGGTCAGCGCCTACCTTCTGGTAAGGTCTGTCTGGCGCTGGGTGTGGCTTTAGTGGTTCTACCGGATTGCTTGCTCGATATTTCAGGCATATTGTGCAGTTTGACACCTCATTTGTCACATCTTGGTTGATTCGTGGCCAGTACATCACCTCTCGTGCTCTTTTCTTACACTTTTCGATTCCCAGATGTCCTCCATGGATCCTTTTTAGCATCTCTTTTCTCAGACTCTTTGGGATAACTATTTTACTTCCTTTGTAGATGATGTCTTCGACCAGTGATAGTTCCACCCTGCAGTTCCAGTACTCTGCCATGTCAGGTGAGCAGTCTTGCTTCATGTTGGGCCATCCATCCAAGATGCTTTTCCTCAGTCGTCTCATTGTTTCATCTTTGTTTGTCTCAGTCTTTATGAGCTCCATTTTTGCATCTGCTATGGGCAGTGCACTTGTGATCATGTCCACGTAGGCGTTCACTTTTTCATCCATTTTGGTGTTTGCGGGCTCACTTGGGTCAACAGCTCTGGACAACGTGTCTGCTGTATACATCAGCTTACCCGGTGTGTACGCAACATTCAGTGTATAGCGTTGCAGCCTGATCATCATTCTTTGTATTCTAAGTGGACATCCATTTAGTGGCTTTTGGAACAATGCAATCAAGGGCTTATGGTCAGTCTCTACACTGATTGCTTGTCCTGACACAAACTGGTGAAATCTTTCACAGGCGTATGTGATGCTGAGCAGCTCCTTTTCTATTTGAGCATATCGCATCTCCGCGTCTGTCATTGAGCGCGATGCATATGCAATAGGTTGCCAGTAGTCATATTTTTGCAGAAGAACAGCACCGAGCCCACTCTGTGATGCATCTGATGATATCTTGATGGGTCTCGCTGGGTCATAAAACCTCAGAACTGGTTCCTCTGTGAGCAGTTTCTTTAGGTCGCTCCATGACTTCTCATGCTCATGATTCCATTCCCATTCTATGTTCTTTTCAGTTAGTCTTCTCAGTGGCGCCATCTTTTCTGAGAGGTTGGACATGAATTTACCCATGTAGTTGATCATTCCATTAAACCTCTGCACGTCCTTTTTGCATTGTGGCTTTGGCATATTCTCAATGGCGGACACCTTTCTGGGATCTGGTCTGATGCCCTCACTGCTAAGGATATCTCCCACGAATGTCAGTTCTGTCACCCCGAGCTGGCATTTCTTTCTATTCAGCTTCAGGTTTGTTTTCCTTCTTGCTTCCAGCACTTTTTTCAGTCTCTCGTCATGCTCAGTTCTCGTGGTTCCCCATACTATGATGTCATCCATTGATGTATCAACTCCCTCCAGGTGCTCATAGATCATATGGATAGTTTTGTGATACACTTCAGGAGCTGAGGCAATGCCAAATGGTAACCTTAGGAATCTGTATCTGCCAAATGGACTGTTGAACGTGCACAGTCTTGAACTTGCCTCGTCCAGTTTCATCTGCCAAAATCCTGATGATGCATCTAACTTGCTGAAATACATTGCATTTGCAAACTGTGACATGATTTCCTCACGTGTAGGAAGCTTGAAGTGCTCTCTCTTTATTGCTCTGTTTAGATCTCTTGGATCCAGGCAAATTCTGAGTTTTCCATTCTTTTTGTCCACAACGACGAGGGAACTCACCCACTCAGTTGGCTCATCTATCTTCTGAATCACGTTCAGGCTTTCCATCCTGTCCAACTCTGCCTTCAGTTGCTTTTGAAGAGCAAACGGAACTTTTCTGCATGGATGTATGACCGTTGGCATACTTTTATCTACTCTGATCGCGTGTTCTCCTGGAAGGCAGCCTAGACCCTTAAATAGGTCATTGTACTCTTTCATGAGTTCATCATAGACTGTCTCTCCTTTGCTTTCCACAACGAGGACTCTCTTTACCAGGTTCAGTCTCTCACAGGCTTTTAAACCTAGTATGGCCTGCACATCCTTTGGCACCACGATTAATGCTAGCGTGTGCTCTCTGTCCTTGTGTGTCACTTTGACAATGCATTTTCCTTTCACTGGTATATCAGTACCTGAGTATCCTGTCACTTTCACTTTTATTCCATGTATCTTTGGTCTGGGTCTAATTTTCTTAAAATCAGTCTCTGATATCACATTAACTTGTGCTCCAGTATCCAATTTAAATGGAATGTGTATGTCATTCACTTTTAGTGTCAAGATCCAGTCTCTTTTTTCTTTCTTGTTTTCAGACACAACATCCACATAGAACTCCTCTATCTCGCTTTCATCTACTGCATGGACCTTGCTTTGTTGTGCTTGGTTCTTACAGCAACGGGCATAATGGTTGTTTTTGTTGCAGCTATTGCATGTTTTACCATATGCTGGACACTTTTTTGGTGGATGCTGTGTACCGCATCGACTACATGACTTTCAATTGTCCCTTTCATTTTTTTTTCGCTGGCCACGCCTCTTTTTTCACATTGGCGCTCTTTTTGTTAAACGGTTTGTGTCTGTTCTTTCTCACTGCATCCACATTGCAGCTACTGTCACTGAACAGCTCCTTTGCCTGCAACTTCACAGTCTCTGTAGCCCTACACAGTGCTATGGCTTTTCCCAGGTCTAGATCTTGCTCTCTTAGCAGTCTTTCCCTTAGACCATTATCTGGAATACCACACACCAGTCTGTCTTTTATCAGCGAGTCTGTCAGTCCTCCAAATTCACACGTTTTGCTTCTGTTTCTCAGTTCAGTCACATACTGATCAATAGCCTCTCCCGTTTTCTGTACACATGTGAAAAATCTGTGCCTCTCAAACGTCACGTTACGTTTAGGTATGCAGTAGGCCTCAAACTGTTCCATTATTTTATCCAGCTTCATTTTGTCTCCATCAGCAGCGAATGTGAAGTTATTATACACCTCCAGCGCTTCATCACCCACGACATGTAAGAGCACTGACGCTTTCGTTTTATCACTTTTCTCGTCAGCTCCGATTGCAGCTAAATACAACTCCAAACGTTGTTTGAATCTCCTCCAATTTTCAGCCACATTACCTGTCAACTGAAGCTTCGCCGGTGGGTGTAATCCTACCATTTTTTCACTTCGTTAGCTATTCTCCAATGGTAAGTAACGATGTTCTCTTTTGGCTTGCTAATATGTGGAGAGCTGATTTAATTTCAGATTTTTCCTCTTCATCTCTTTCAATCACTTCTGACACCATGTATTGGTTTGTATGTGGGTTCAATGACGACACATTGAAGAAAGAGATTGTCTTTTAATCTAAAGCTTGTTCAACAAGTTAACAGCATTACAGGAGACACCATGTTAGAGATCCATCTAAAGCGAAACTAAAACTAAACTGCTTGTCTCTCACATGCCCTCTGCTGGTCAGGCATAAATAATCAATCAGGCAAATATGCTGGTAAGGCATAAATAATCAAACAGGCAAATACCATCACTATTTGCTGATATCATTACACTTTCGTCTGCCAAAATTGCTCACTATTCCTGAATCATCCTGGAATGCAAAGATAAACCCCAGCTTATATTCTCCACTGCAAACCGTCTTCTTAAACCGCTCTCCCGTCTCCTCCACCCTCACCTCCGATAACAAGTGTGAGGAGCTCATGGACTTCTTTGTCTCGAAGATTGAGACCATCCATTCAGCTGCCTCTGCCACTTCCCTTCCTTCCCCTAGCCCACTGGGCCAAACTTCCTCTAAGGTTCCCCCCTGCCCTAGCCCTGAACTCACATCTTTCTCCAGTGTCTCTCTTGTTATGTATTGTGTGTTCTCCTCCCACCTGTGGTGGCGCTGTCACAGGAGATAAATGGTTGGGTGTTCTCTCGGTTAAGTTTAGCTCTCTTTGTTCGGAACTTGCCAGAACTTCCTTTCCTTCCAATAAAGCACTTCATGTTTGAATCTCTGAGTTCTGAGTCCTAAGTTGTGTCTAGGTAGAAAGGTACCGACACAACAAGTGGCGACGAGGGTCGGATGAATCTGTGTTGTGGGAACTTTCTTGTTTTCGACTACAAAACACTCGGAACAGAGATTGCAGCATTACATTAACGTTACGGCAGTGAGTAAACAGAAATTTTAATTTGAAACGTGAGATGGCTATTATATTAGGAAACATCGGTGATTTTGATGAAAATGTGGAGCAATGGAGCGCTTATATGGAACGTTTTGACTATTTTGTATTGGCGAATGCGATAGCAAATGAAAAGGTCGTGCCTACCTTTTTGAGTGTAATCGGGCTGAAAACATTCAATTTACTTCGCAGCCTCGTGCAGCCAGGTAAGCCAGGAACTAAAACATATAAGCAACTAGTGGAAATTCTTGGAGCACATTTTTCACCAAAACCTCTGGTTATTGCTGAGAGATTTAGATTTCACAAACGGAATCAAGAGGAGGGGGAATCAGTGACGATGTTTATTGCTGCTTTAAAAAGGTTGTCAGAACACTGCGAGTTCAAAGAGGTGCTGAATGACACCATTAGAGACAGACTTGTGTGTGGTCTGCAAAATGCAGCCACACAGAAGCGCCTTCTTACTGAGGACAACCTTACTCTTGAAAAGGCCATTGAAGTTAGTGTCTCCATGGAGATGGCGGAAAAGGAGGCTCACCAGTTGAGTGCAACAGGGAGAGTTCACAAGGTGTCGTCTGAGCCTAAAGGTGCGCGAAGGGCACATGTTATTGTTGTGGGAAAACAGGCCATCACGCTAATGACTGCTGGTCTACGGAGCTGGAATGCCAAAATTGTGGCAAAAAGGGTCACATTGAACGTGCCTGTAGAGGTAAAAAAAAGAACAGACAGAGCTGGGAAGCATGGAAGCAAAATGTCTGTATTTGGACAAGAGAGGAAAAAGAGTGTTCATTCAGTGCAGTATGATGGAACAAGCAAAACAGAGGGGAGGACACCTCTGAGGAGGAAGAAGTGCACATACTGACGGTTGCAGGTGATTCAAATGGCTACTGGGTGTCACCACTGTTGGAGGGACAATCAGTGCGGATGGAGGTGGACACAGGCGCGGCTGTGTCCCTTGTTTCAGACACTGTCTACAACAAAGTGCTAAAGCATCTTACCCTTCAGCCAACAAACATTGTGCTAAAGACGTATACCGGCGAACCTGTGGCCATGAGAGGCGCCATTGAGGTGACAGTTAAATTGAACGGACAGACTGCAAAATTGCCACTATATGTGGTAAAGGGAAATTAACCATCGCTACTGGGACGTGCGTTGCTAGAGAAAATCACGCTGGGCTGGCCTACAGTCCGCATGATGTCAAAAGAGGAGTCAGGTCTGACTGCAGTGTTAAACAAACATGCAGAACTCTTCAATGGGGAACTTGGGAGCATGAAAAAGATCAGCGTGAGACTGGACATTAAACCTGACAGCAAGCCGAAGTTTCACAAAGCCCGACCTGTTCCCTATGCAATTAGGCCAAAAGTTGAGGCTAACTTGGAGGCCTTAGTTGAGAATGGAGTCCTGGAGCCTGTGAGCGTGAGCAAATGGGCCACACCCATTGTTCCTGTCCTGAAAAAGGATGGATCTGTTCGAATCTGCGGGGATTTTAAAGTGACTATTAACCCGGTGCTGTCTGCGGAACAGTACCCTCTTCCCCTCATTGATGATCTTTTTACGGGCCTGGCCAGAGGGCAAAAGTTCAGCAAAATAGACTTATGCCAGGCTTATCTACAAATGCATGTCGATGACAAATCAAAGGAGCTGCTGACAATTGTGACACACAAGGGGCTATACAGGTACTGCCGCCTTCCGTTTGGAATTACGTCGGCCCCTGCTCTATTCCAAAGGGCAATGCATCAGATTTTGAGTGGACTGCCAGGAGTCCAGTGCTACCTGGATGACATCCTTGTCACTGGGACAAATGAGGAGGATCATCTTCTGAACTTGGATGCCACACTACAACGACTGAAATAGTACGGACTCAGATTTCGTAAAGACAAATGTGAATTCTTTCAGTCTTCAGTTGAGTACCTGGGGCATGTGATTGACGCTACTGGCCTGCATAAGGCGCCGTCAAAGGTCAAGGCGATCGTGGAGGCCCCAGCACCCCAGAATGTGAGCCAGTTACATTCATTTCTGGGGCTACTTAACTACTATGGGAAGTTTATTCCAGACTTAGCAACATTGCTGAAGCCGTTACATCAGTTGCTATGTCAAGGCAAAACATGGAAATGGACTGAACTGTGCAACGAAGCTTTCGCCCAAGCAAAGAAAGCATTGCTGAAATCGGAGGTCCTGACACACTTTGACCCAAAGCTACCCATGCAGCTAGCATGTGATGCATCACCATAAGGTGTGGGAGCAGTCATATCCCACATCATGCCTTCGGGTGAAGAGAAACCTATCGCCTTCGCATCACGCACCTTGAACAAGGCCGAGAGTAACTATGCGCAGATCAAGTGCGAGGCCTTGGGAATCGTTTTTGGAATTCGAAAATTTCATCAGTACCTGTTTGGGAGAAGGTTCACACTCCTGATGGACCACCGTCCATTGACTTCAATCTTCGGGCCCCACACCGGAATTCCGTCTCTCGCTGCAAGCAGGATGCAAAGGTAGGCTTTACTGTTGTCAGGACACACATACGACTTCAAATATCGCAAATCAGACTTGCACGGCAACGCAGACGGTCTCTCAAGGCTGCCCTTGCCTGTTACTCCCCCAGAGCCTCGTCAGATAGACATCTTCTATTTTAGACAAGTGGAGGGAGCACCTGTCACTGCAGTTCAGGTGCGAAGGTACACCCGCAACGATCCAGTCCTGTCTGAGGTAATGGACGACGTCGTTCGAGGAAGAGCTATAGGAGATTCTCCTAGTTTGAAACCTTACGTTTCAAAAAGAAATGAGCTCTCCGTCCAGGCAGGTTGTCTTCTTTGGGGACGCCATGTCATCATTCCGCCACCTCTGAGGGAACCTATACTGCAACAACTTCATACAGGCCACAGTGGGATGGTTCGGATGAAGGAAATGGCAAGAAGCTACTTCTGGTGGCCAGGTCTCGATGAGAATATTGAGGAGAAAGCCAAAATATGTTCCCCATGTCAAAGGGTCCGGAATGTTCCACAGCTGGCAACCCCACACCCCTGGGATTGGCCTGCAGAAGTGTGGCAGCGAGTACATGTGGAATTCGCCGGTCCTTTCGAAGAGAAGATGTTTATGGTGGTTGTAGACGCTTGTAGCAAGTGGCCGGAGGTCACTGTGATGAGGTCTACCATGGCAGAGAAAACAGTTGAGAAACTTGGTGAGATGTTCAGCCATTATGGCTCACCGGAACAACTCGTAAGTGACAACGGTCCACAATTTGTATCACAGGAGTTTGCAACCTTCCTGCATGTGAATGGTGTCCAACACATCAGGTCTGCGCCCTATCATCCCTCTACTAACGGCCAGGCAGAAAGGTTCGTGCAAACTTTGAAGCACGCCTTGAAGGCATCGCAAGGTCAGGGCTCAATCCACCAACGTCTGAACAGCTTCCTGTTGTCCTACAGGAATGAGCCGCATGCCACAACCAAAACTTCCCCCGCTTCGCTCATGATGAAGAGGCAGTTGCGGACAAGTTTTGACTTACTCAAACCTCCAAGGGCAGAGCAGGTTGTCCATTGTCAACAACAAGCTCAAGTTGAAAAGAGAGAAAAGAGCCAAGGTGAGACGGTTTCATCCGGGACAGCACGTCCTAGCTCGAAACTACAACACTGGACCGAAATGGGTTCCTGCTACGGTGATCACGCAGATGGGCCCTGTGTCTTACACGGTTGAGACTGCTGAGGACGTCGTCTGGAGAAGACACACAGATCAACTGTTGCTAGGAGCAGAGACAGCCACAGAGGCTCCAACGGCTGGTTGGCCTGAACTGTTTCCGGATGATACCGCAAACCAGCATCCTTTGCCACAGTGCTCTGCTCCAACACAGGAAGTCAAAGAGACTGTTCCACCTGTGCAAACTCCTGACTTTCAACTGACACAGGCACCTTCTCCATCCAGGCCTGTGTCAATGCCTACTGCTGTGGAAGCCAGTGATGACCGCCAGTATCCTGTCAGAGAGCGGCGGCCTCCAAGACGCTTGGATCTGTAGGCTTAGTGACTTACCCACAAGACTGGGGCAGAATAAACCCCAGGGTAAAGTCAGGGGTTGAGGCAGTCTACCTCTACCCTAGGTTCGTTGAGTGCATTGAAAGTAACTTACCTGTTGAGGAATAATGTGGACCTTCCATTTAAGAGGGGAGGAAATGTTATGTATTGTGTGTTCTCCTCCCACCTGTGGTGGCGCTGTCACGGGAGATAAATGGTTGGGTGTTCTCTCGGTTAAGTTTAGCTCTCTTTGTTCGGAACTTGCCAGAACTTCCTCTCCTTCCAATAAAGCACTTCATGTTTGAATCTCTGAGTTCTGAGTCCTAAATTGTGTCTAGGTAGAAAGGTACCGACACAACATCTCTGATCTCCCCTCATGACCTCTCCGTGCTCATCTTATCCATGAGACCCACTTCCTGCTCCCTCGAACCTATTCCCACCAAACTGCTGACCGCCCAACTGCCTTTTTGGCTCCCATGTTAGCTGACATTGTTAACGGTTCTCTCTCCTCAGGTACTGTCTCCCCCTCTCCCTCAAATCTGCCGTCATCACCCCTCTCATCAAAACATCAACCCTTGACCCTTCCGTGCTTGCAAAGTACACCCCATCTCCAACCTTCCTTTCCTCTCCAAAGTCCTTGAACGTGTTGTCACCTCCCAAATCCGTGCCCATCTTTCCCGCATGTTTCAATCCCTCCAATCAGGTTTCCTCCCCGAAACGGTTCTCATTAAAGTCACAAATGACATCCTTTGTGACTGTGACAAAGGTAAACTATCCCTCCTTGTCTTTCTTGACTTGCCTGCAGCCTTTGACATGATTGACCACTCCATCCTTCTCCAATGCCTCTCCACCGAGCCACCTGGGTGGGACTGCACACGCCCGGTTCCATTCTTATCTATCTAATCATAGCCAGAGAATCACCTGCAATGGCTTCTCTTCCCGCTCCCACATCGTTTCCTCTGGTGTCCCCCAAGGATCTATCCTTGGCCTCCTCCGATTTCTCATCTACATGCTGCCCCTCGACATCATCAAAAACACAGCGTCAGTTTCCACATGTACGCTGATAACACCCAGTTCTACCTCACTAACACTTCTTTGGACCCCTCCATGGTCTTTAAATTGTCAGACTGCTTGTCCGACATCCAGTTCTGGATGAGCAGATATTTTCTCCAATTAAATATTGGGAAGACCGAAGCCATTGTTTTCGGTTGCCGCCACAAACTCCATTCTCTAGACACTGACTCCATCCCGCTCCCTAACATCTGTTTGAGGCTGAACCACACTGTTCGCAACCCTGATGCCATATTTGACCCTGAAATGAGCTTTTGACCACATATCCGCTGCATAACAAAGACCGCCTATTTCCACCTCTGTAACATCGCCCGTCTCTGCTCTTGCCTCAGCTCATCCACTGCTGAAACCCTCATCCATGCCTTTGTTACCTCTAGACTTGACTATTCCAATGCACTCCTGGCTGGCCTCCCACATTCTACCCTACATAATCTTGAGGTCACCAAAACTTGGCTGCCCGTGTCCTAACTCGCACCAAGTCCCATTCATCCATCACCCCTGTGCTCGCTGACCTACTTTGGCTCCCAGTTAAGCAACGCCTCAATTTCAAAATTCTCATTCTTGTATTCAAATCCCTCCATGGCCTTGCCCCTCCCTATCTCTGTAATCTCCTTCAGCCCTACAACCCCCCGAGATATCTGCGCTCCTCTAATTCTGCCTCTTGAGCATCCCTGATTATAATCGCTCAACCATTGGTGGCCGTGCCTTCTGTTGCCTAGGCCCTAAGCTCTGGAATTCCCTGCTTAAACCTCTTCGCCTCTCTACCTCTCTTCACTCCTGTAGCACACTCCTTAAAGCTTACCTGCTTGACCAAACATTTGGTCACCTACCCTAATTTCTCCTTATGTGGCTCGGTGTCAAATTTTTGTCTTATAATACTCCTGTGAAGTGACTTGGGATGTTTTACTACATTAAAGGCGCTATATAAATATAAGTTGTTGTTATTATTGTTGTTTATAACTGGAGTCAAGTGAGGAGATTGCACTAACCTTGTATAAACATAGAAACATAGAAGATAGGAGCAGGAGTAGGCCATTCGGCCCTTCGAGCCTGCTCCGCCATTCAATGAGATCATGGCTGATCATTCAAATTCAGTACCCTGTCCCTGCCTTCTCCCCATATCCCTTGATCCCTTTAGCCTTAAGAAATATATCCAACTCTTTCTTGAATATATTTAATGAACTGGCCTCCACCGCCCTCTGTGGCAGAGAATTCCACAGGTTCACCACTCTCTGGGTGAAGAAATTCCTCCTCATTTCAGTCCTAAATGGCTTACCCCTTATCCTTAGACTATGACCCCTGGTTCTGGACTCCCCGGCCATCAGAAACATCCTTCCTGCATCTAGTCTGTCCAGGCCTGACAGAATTTTATAGGTTTCGATGAGATCCCCTCTCAATCTTCTAAACTCCAGTGAGTATAAGCCCAATCGACACAATCTCTCCTCATACATCATTCCTGCCATCCCAGGTATCAGCCTGGTGAATCTTCGCTGCACTCCTTCCATGGCAAGAACGTCCTTCCTCAGGTAAGGCGACCAAAACTGCACACAATACTCAAGGTGTGGTCTCACCAAGGCCCTGTACAACTGTAGCAAGACATCCTTGTTCCTGTACTCGAACCCTCTTGCTACGAAGGCCAGCATACCATTTGCCTTCTTAACCGCCTGCTGCACCTGCATGCTTACCTTCAGCGACTGGTGCACAAGAACACCCAGGTCTCTGCACTTCCCCTTCTCCCAATCTATTGCCATTCAAATAATAATCTGCCTTCCCGTTTTTGCCACCAAAGTGGATAACCTCACATTTATCCACATTATAGTGCATTTGCCATGTTTCTGCCCAATCACCCAACCTGTCCAAATCGTACTGGAATTTCACGACATCCTCCTCACAGCTTACCCTCCCACCCAGCTTTGTGTCATCTGCAAATTTGGAGATATTACATCCAATTCCCTCGTCCAGATCATTAATATATATTGTGAACAGCTGGGGTCCTAGGACCGATCCTTGCAGTACCCCACTAGTCACTGCCTGCCACTCGGAAAATGATCCGTTTTTGCTTTTGCTCATGGCTTGTGATGTTCAGTTGAACAAAAGGGAGCAACAAGAGACTGAAAAGAGAAAAGGTGAAGACTAGATGAATCTGAAAATTATTTATTGACCTCAACAGCCTACTTCTACTGCCAACTGTAACTGTCTTGATTTGTTAATTTATGGATTAATTAAGTTCAGTTTATGGGGTTAGACTCATGGTAGATTAAAATTAAAATTTGCAAAGTGTTGATGATTACTTGGAAGAAATGCCTGTGTTCCACCTTGCAACCAAGCTTAACTAATGATGATTTATATTATTAGATTTCAAATATTAGACTCCTGATTACACCAATGGCCATATTCTCCAAAAAATATATTTCAAAGAATTGGGGATGGGAGAGGAGAGAAAGAAGAATAGGTGAAAGAGCATATCTATGTCTATTATAATATGCAGCTAAGGCAACACAAATTACATTGTAACAATTGTACTGTTTTTGAATGGAAACATTCTGAGCATTTTTAGCTTTTCTATTGGCCTGGAAATTGCGGTTGGAGGCTTCCACCCACGTATGCCTCTAAACCGCAAGAAAACTCCGTACTTACCTGCTGCCTCCGGAGTTTCGGACTGTTGCGGTCCTGGGCCTATAGGCTGTGCTTTTGTAAAGGCCCATGGATCCCAGGGGCGCAAACTGTTTGCAAGCGTCCCTGGGATTAGGTGGGCCAGGCCAACCAATGAAAGAGGGGGATTCCTATTATGCTTATGGGGATTCCATTTACATACGGAATCTCCGTAAGCATATTAGAAATCACCTAATAAATACAATTTCACAACACTGAAATAAAAATAAATGTTCACAGGCTCAAAATTAATTAAAATACCCTTTAATTAAACATTTAAAATAAAGATGTAATTTTTTGAAAAATAAATGTAAACATTTTTAACCAGGACAAAATTGATCTAAACTAATTTTAAATGTAAGTGAATGTTTAAATCATTTAAAAAATGCTAATTTAACATTTATTTAAACCCTTACGCTGGTAAAAGGTATTATGCCTGCTTTTACCAGGCATAAGGGTTTGGTGGGTATGCACCAGTGAAAGTGAATTTCCAGCAGATGCAGATGATCACACGCGGAAACCCGGAACTTGCAGGGCACTTACGACGGCGTATGCTGTGCGTACGTGATAAGAGGCCCCGGAAAATCCGGGCCATTATCTTCTGAAAAGGTCATGACTCCAGATAATATCTACACTAGTATATTCTATGATTAATATGTTCAGTCATTAAACTTACAGCTAGCCACCACTGTAAGAGAGTAATAAATTAAAAAACACTGTTGGATGAAGCTTAATATTGTGTTGAAGGGATAATTACAGTCCTAGCCCTTTTCAGGCTACCCCAGATCAGGTGTATTCCCCAGATGTTCACCTTCAACTAAAGTTAGAGATAGCCAAATTGTATAAGACGCTTAATTGGGTCTAAAGGTCCAGGCTATCTCTCTCTAAAGGAAAGGAACAACTTGACGATGTTACTGTCCTCCAGATAGCACTTTTAATAAGTTTAACTAGACTGTAACCTTCCGGATATTATGAGGGTCCGGAAAACCCCCCACAGAATTCTGCAACTCCTCACAAAAGAGTGTACAGAGATTGAGTTTGTGAGTTTGATACAGAAATACTATTTGAGACAATTCTAAAAATATATAGATTTATTTACAAGCCGACATACAGTTAACAGCTGGTGAGTCAATCGTGACTTTAACAGTTCAAAATACAAATAACTTACATTTCTTATTCTGAGATCCTTATTCTCAAATCTTAACTTCATACATTTTTACATTTCTTATTATTTCTAATCCAGAATATCCACCAAAATCAAATAAGAGTACCTCTTGATCCCCAAGATGCAAAGAGTTTAAAACTTACAGAGCCTGCCTCTGAAGTTGAGAATTGCTAGCCCCTTCCAGCGACTTCTGACTTTCAATTTGAAAGTTCCATATTTTATATTCTTTTTGCAGTGGTATATTCTTTGAAATTTTCTGATGATGTAAGCTAATTATCTCTAGTCATCTTCTGTTGAATTCTTTCTATTCTTACTGTCAATTCAACTGTTAACTTTTAGAATCCTGTCTGCTGTATAGGTGTTTCAAAAACTTAGCATATAAAACGGTTATTACAGATTTATCTCTTTGATGCCATTCTTACGAAGGCCTTCAATTCAATTCTTAATATTGGCTTAACTGGTTATTAGCAGATGTTGGGGGTGATTTTCATTCAGAAGTCGGAAAGGAGGCGGGACTACAACTTTCGCGATGCGGCCAACCCACACGATTTTAACTTGATTGACCTTGTTGAGCCCACCCAGCGGGTTCAGCAGGCCAATTAAGGGCCACCCGGCAACAGGTGACGTCACAGACTGAAATTTCATCTGTCAAGACGTTTTGACAGATGAAATATCAGTGTTTCACAGCTGTTTGACGCTGTCAAACACTGACGGTCTTACTTCTAACCTGAGTCCTTCTACACAGACTCAGTTAGAAATCTCACCGGCACAGAAAGCTGCAGGCTGTCACTTTTGACAGTTCGCAGCCATTCTGCTTTCTGTGCCGGTTAGATGATAGACTCCCGAATCCTAAAGGAAGGAAGGCTGTAAAGGTAAGTACAGGTACTTTAAACTTCTTTACACACTTTAAACACACCAACCACACTTACCTTTGCACTCATGCACACATCATTCACCTGAACACCGACATCTCGACCCCTCCAAGTCCTTCAACCCGACGGCCCGACTCCTCTAACTTGGCGTGGTTTGAAGCCATCGGGAATCCCACACTTCAAGCTTTAAAATAGGGATTAGGCTAAAAACTGCCTGTTAACTACCTTGTAGTGGCGCTTCTTAATTTCCAAACAGGCAGCCACTGAGCTTTGAGGCTTTTAACAACGAGTAGACGCGTGTCGAAATAAAACGTTCCCAAACGTAGCTTTGTCTTTTAAACTGTTTACTATAACACCTTACAAACAGAATTACAAAGCAAACACGTATAAACGAACACGTTCAAAAACTGTATTGCTCCAAACCTCACAACTTCTGCCTCCTTCAGCCACGTGGAGTTTAAACTGTAAAATGGCTGCATACCATGTGTGGCTTAGGGACTGTACCATTGTGGCAAGAATGAAGGGGGTGTCTCGGACTATATTACTGGAGCAAGAAAATAGGGGGTTTCTTAATACAATAAGTCAATCAGGTAAATTAACTGTATTATGCTATTTAACCAATATTTTAAAGTATTTTCTTAAGCTTTTATGGCTCTTACATTCCGGCCCCTAATTGACTAGGCACATGAAGCGTATCAATTACTCAAACATTAAGAGTCATAAACTAATGAGTTCAACATATTTACAATATAAGTGTCCACTTTTTTCGTTCAGGAGCTTTTCACGCTGCTTCTTGTAGCAGGCAGAGCTTTGTGATCGGTCTTTCCAGGGTACTGGTCTTGGTTTGCAAACAAACGCGACGAACGACACCTCTGGAGTCTGGCATGGTCTTAATTATTTTTCCCATCAACCAAGAATTTCTAGGGGCTGAATCATCCACGATTAAGACGATGTCTCCGTCAATGAAGTTCCTCTTTATTTTGGACCATTTTTGACGCTCCTGTAGCAGAGGTAAGTATTCTCTTGTCCATCTGGTCCAAAAAAGGTCTGACATATACTGAACTTGCCTCCACTTCCGACGGGCATACAGATCTTCCTTTTTGAAGACTCCCGGGGGCATGGCTGGCTGTGTTTTCAACAACAACAGGTGGTTCGGAGTCAGGGCTTCGAGGTCATTGGGATCATCTGATGTCTTAGTTATCGGTCGGTCATTAATGATGGCTTCGACCTCACACAGAACGGTTTGGAGTCCCTCGTCGTCGAGCGCTTGCTGCTTCAGTACAGAACTGAGTAGTTTTCTTACGGTGCGTATCTGTCTTTCCCAGACACCTCCATGGTGGGATGCAGCCGGAGGATTGAAGATCCACTTAATTCCTGTTTGCATCATGGCTTCCTGTATTTTAAGCCGATTCCAACCTTCAATAGCTTCCCGTAGTTCTCTCTCCGCTCCGACGAAATTAGTGCCATTATCAGAACGCATAATGGACACCTGACCTCTTCTACAGACAAAGCGCCGCAAGGCGTTAATACAGGAATCAGTGTCAAGCGTGTGTGCCACCTCAATATGAACTGCTCTGATGGTCAAACAAGTGAAAAGCACACCATATCTCTTGACAAGGCTCCGTCCTCGCTTTACCTCGAAAGGCCCGAAATAGTCCACCCCTACGTTTGTAAATGGGGGCTTGTCTGGTAACAAATGGTCTTCAGGCAGGTCTGCCATTTTCTGCTCCCCAGCTCTAGCGTGTAACCGGCTGCAAACAATGCATTCAGAGAGTATTTTTCTTATTACAGAATTAGCTCCTGGAATCCAGTATCTTTGTCTTAGCTTCGCAAGCACGTGATTCCTCCCACTGTGCCCAATACTCTGGTGTATATGCTGAAGAATGAGAGTAGCAACCCGGAGGTCCTTAGAAAGGATAGCAGGATGCTTGGCCTCCTCTGGCATAGCAGATTTGTTTAGTCTCCCTCCCACCCTCAGTACTCCATCTTGCAGTGTAGGATCCAGCTTGTAGATATGACTACCTTTCTTGATTGGAGTATTTCGCTGTAAAGCTTCGATTTCTTCTGGGTATCTTTGTCTTTGACTGAAGCAAACTATCTCCATCTCAGCCTTGGCCAAATCCTCCGCGGTCAATGAATTCTTACCCAATGTGGTCTTGTGCTGATGCATATACTGCTGTAGAAGCATTCTCTGCTTATCGGGGTTACTTTCAGACTGACTGATAGTGGCTCGGTACTCTTTTCTCTTACCGCTCAGGTGTAGCAGCAACTCTTTCAACCTTAGAAACCATGCAACTGCTTTCCTCAACTGGTGCCATCCTGAGAAATGGTTAACAAGCTTGTTCACTGTGTCAAAGTTCTCTTTCGTAGTTATGAGATTTACTGTGACTGATCTCTTGACTTCGACGTCATCTTCAGCAATCTGACTTGGCATATCTGGTCTTTCTGGCCATGATCTCTCTGTTTCCAGCAGATAACTTGGGCCTTGTATCCAAGTTTCACTCCTCATGAAGTTTTCAGCCTTCAATCCCCGTGAGGCTTGATCTGCTGGGTTTAATGAGGTGTTTACATACCTCCATTGAGATGGTTGTGTAGCTTCTCTAATGGATGAGATTCTGTTTGCTACGAAGGTCTTGAAGCGTATCTTCTCATTCTCTATATACTTCAGCACCGTCGTGCTATCCGTCCAGAAGACAGATTCTTCTAGTGGGAGCTGTAACTCTTTCCGCATCGCCTGGTCAACTTTAACTGCAACAACCGCTGCCGTCAACTCCAGTCTCGGGATGGTGACCTGCTTCAGCGGAGCCACCCTGAGGAAGGCACAATGTTTCTGGCCCTGTTGATTTGTCAGCAAGCGGTAAGTAGCCGTGCCATAGCCGTCCTCACTGGCGTCCGAGAAATGATGTAGTTGAGCCGTCTTTGTAACTCCAAAACTCACGGGCTTGATGCATCTACTAACGTTGAAGCTAGAAAGTTGTTGCAAATCTGTCAACCATCTGTGCCATCTCTGAGCTTGACCTTCTGGGATATCTTCATCCCATCCTCTCTTGTCTCTACACAGCTCTCGTAGCATCAGCTTCACCGGCAGAATGAGTGGTGCCAGGAATCCAAGAGGGTCGTAGATGGAACTGACCACGGAGAGAATCCCTCGTCTTGTGGATGGTCTTTCGTTCACCATTATCCTGAAGTTGAACGTGTCTGACTCAATGCACCATTGTACACCAAGAGCTCTCTCGATAGGAAGGACATCGTGGCTCAGGTCCAGATCTTTGACTTCAGTGGCTCTTTCCTTTTCTGGGATAGAAGCTAGAACTGCTCTGCTGTTGCTTATCCACTTAGTCAGATGGAATCCTCCATTCGAACACAGAGATCTAAGGTCTCTTGACAGTGCGATGGCATCGTCTTCTGTTGACACGGACTTCAGACAGTCATCGACATAAAAGTTTCTGAAGATTGTCTCCACAGCCTCTGACGGTGCTTTGCCTTTGCCATCTTCTGCAGTTTTTCTGAGAGCGTAGCTTGCACAGCTGGGAGATGATGTGGCTCCGAACAAGTGTACGGCCATTCTACATTCCACCATCACTTGACTAACGTCGCCATCTGGCCACCAAAGGAAACGCAGAAGATCAGCATCTTCATCAGGGATTCTGACTTGGTAGAACATTGATTCTATGTCTGCCATCATGGCAACGAGCTCTTGTCTAAACCTAGTCAAGACGCCAGTGAGGGTATTAGTAAGATCAGGACCTTGAAGCAGCTGGTCATTCAGTGAAGTTCCTCTGAATGAGGCGGCGCAGTCAAACACTACACGGATCTTTTTCTTCTTTGGGTGATACACACCGTGATGAGGAATGTACCAGACCCTTCCATCGTCTCTGTTCAACTGTTCCTCGGGCACTTTTACAGCATAGCCTTTCGCTATGATGTTTCTCATGAAGCCTTTGTAGTCTTCGTGAAAGTCGGGGTTCTTGTTCAGCTTTCTCTTTAGACTGATGGCGCGTTGCTCTGCTATGCAGCGATTGTTCGGCATCTTCGCGGTCTGTCTTCTCAGTGGCAAACCAATGTGATAGTGGCCATCAATGAACTGTGTAGACCTTGTCATCAAATCCATGAACTGATGGTCTTCTTGTGACATCTCTGTCTTTTCCTCACAGCTGCGTTCTGAAAAGTCTGCGTTGAACTGCTGTATCAACAGCTCTTCAATGCTTGCGATAGAGATGCGATTAACTGTGACATTTTGTCGTTCCTCCTTGTTCGACTTGTTGCCATCATCTCTCCTTACCGGTCCATTGACTACCCATCCAAGGGCTGTCCTGACGGCGTAGGGTCCGTCATCCTTGCTGTTTATCACCTGCCATGGCTCCATAGTTTTGTAGGCATTGGTTCCAATTAATAGGCCAATTTCTGCTTCAATGTATGGGAGACGCACCTTTTCTAGGTAAGGCCATCTATCCACATCCTTCTGCAGGGCTAAGTTCCCTATTCTAACAGGAATCTCCCTCTGTGTGAAAACATTAGGCAGGTCTATGAAGTCCTTCTCTTCAAGTCCACACACTTCTAAGTCTGACAGGATATAACTTTGCATTGACTTCTCATGACCCATGGTGCGTAATAGGATTTCTGTTCTTCTGCCTCTAACGTTCAGCTGTCGCATGAGTGATTCTGTGCAGAACGTTGCTGAACTACCTGGATCCATGAAGGCGTAAGTCTCCACAAGCTTCTCGCTCCTCTTAGACTTGATCTTTACTGGTACGATGGCAAGAATACAATCACTGTCACCGGCCCCAGTGAGTCCACAAGTCTCTGGCTCTAGCGACACCAGAGCATTTGAAACAACCTTCTCGTCGGTATTGTTTTCTTCACTCTTCTTAGAGACTTGTTCTTCTTTATGGATATGCAGCAGACTGGGATGTTTCCGAGTGCACTCTCTGCATGTTGTTCTTTGCTTACAGTTTCTACTCAGGTGCCCCTGAGAGAGACATCCAAAACACAGGCCGTTGTACTTCAGGAATTCGATTCTGTCCTTATGTGGCTGTGCTTTGATGTCGCTGCAGAAATCCAATGTATGATTCTTCTGGCAGAATAAGCATGGCTTCTGAAAGGCATTAGCAGACGTCACTGTGCTGCTCCTTTTGGGAGATGAGTTCTGGGGCCTTTCTTCCTCGGCCTGAGTGACGATAGTTGCAAAGCTGCTTCCCCTGGAACCACCTTTCCTGAGAGTCTTTGATTCAACAGGCTTGGCTTTCACTCTTCCATCGGTGGTCGGGCTGGCATCCTGGATGTTTCCAAGCAATGGGTCCCTAGCAATTTTAGCCTGTTTGTCTATGAAATTCACTAAGTCTGCAAACCTGGCTCTACTTTTCCGTCTCTCCATTATCTCAAAGGCTGTTCTTCTCCATTGTTCTCTCATCCTGTAAGGAAGCTTAGAGATGATGATTCTCATAGTCGTAGGATTGTCCATCTCTTCCATGAATTCAACATCCTCCATGGTGTTGCGACATCCTATGAGGAAAAGAACATATGCGTTCAATGCCTCTCCGTCCTCCGATCTGATCTGTGGCCACTTGGTAGCCTTTTCAATATATGCAGTGGCTATCTTCAGCTCGTTACCATAGTGCTCCTGCAGCAACTTCCTGGCTTCTATGTATCCCCGGTCCGGTCTCATGTGTTCACAACTTCTGACCAGGTCTTGTGGTTTACCACTGGTGTACTGTCCCAGGTAGTACAACTTATCACTGCTGCTCTCTGTTTTGGAGTCAATGGCTTGTTCAAAGGATCTGATGAAGGGCTTATACTTGAGTGGGTCGCCTTGGAACACTGGTATGTCTCTTTGAGGGAGTCGAAACAGATTCTGTTGTTTTACAAGCATCTCTGTAATTTCGTTCTGACGTTGCATCACTCGGTATAGGCTTCTCCCTGTGTCTTCAGGCCTCTGGTGGTCATCAGCAGGGTCTAGTCTAGACCGTCTGACGTCTGGGGTAGCATCACATGCTCCTGTTAGTGGAGAGGCCACTCTTCCACGCTGTAATGCCAGGGGATTGCCTTCGGACTCTCTTGTAACTCTTGAAGGTGCCCTGGATCCAACTCTATGTGACAACATTGACTGGCAGTATTCGCTCCCGCCGTCCCGTGAGCCTTCATAATCTTCATACGCACTCAACCTGGCGTCTGAGACCGCGATAGCTGTTTTTATCTCCAGCTGTTCTTTCTTTGCCTGCACCTGGGCCTGTTGGGCCTGCAGTTGGGCCTGTTGGGCCTGCACTTGGGCCTGCAGTTGGGCCTGTTGGGCCTGTTGGGCCTGCAGTTGGGCCTCTTGGACCTGCAGTTGGGCCTCTTCCTGTTCAAGAGCTTGCTTCTCCGCTAAAGATGCTGCGTGCGCCATCAACGCCGCCCGTTCAACCTCCTCTCTCATGCGTTGCGACGAGCTTGTGGTAGAAGCGACTGACCTGCGTCCAGAAACAGAGCTACCTTCTTTTCGATTTTTGCTCGGTCTGGCGGAAGTCTCTGCAATGCTATCGTCTGGTCCAACTTCATCGTCAACTTTATCTTTCTCTGCTGTATCAGCATCTTGACGAATCTTTAACATCCACTGTTCTGTGGCCTTGATATTGTCCTTAATGCTGGTTGATTTAAGATCAAACCAGTTGTGCTGATCAGCGTTTCCCTCTTCTTCAGACAGAAGTGCTAATACATCTTCATTGAGTACATTAAATTCTTCATGCAGCTTGGAGAAATCGTAATACATTATGTCTTCAGCTTTCTTAATATTAGCATTATCTTCCATGAGACGATCAATTATCTTCATTTTTCCAGTTATCTGAGCTAATTTAGCCTTCCTTGCACCTATGCTTCTATGTAACTTCTCTTCCATTGCCTTTGGGGGAGCTTTATTTCCCTCTTTTGGCCAGCAATCCTTCTGGCTGGGGGAAGCTCCTGGCTCCGTAAGGCCTCGGCCATTTTACCCGCAGCTCTTATTTAGCTTCTCAATAGAATGAACAAAGCAAGTAACGGTCACTGTACCTTCGCTTTCTTATATTGTCGTCTGGCTCCGTGACCATTCATGTATACGTTCGCCGACGATTCCGTCCTTTCCTTCTTAGGGAGCAGGTTTTTGACTAATGTAGTGGCGCTTCTTAATTTCCAAACAGGCAGCCACTGAGCTTTGAGGCTTTTAACAACGAGTAGACGCGTGTCGAAATAAAACGTTCCCAAACGTAGCTTTGTCTTTTAAACTGTTTACTATAACACCTTACAAACAGAATTACAAAGCAAACACGTATAAACGGACACGTTCAAAAACTGTATTGCTCCAAACCTCACAACTTCTGCCTCCTTCAGCCACATGGAGTTTAAACTGTAAAATGGCTGCATACCATGTGTGGCTTAGGGACTGTACCATTGTGGCAAGAATGAAGGGGGTGTCTCGGACTATACTACTGGAGCAAGAAAATAGGGGGTTTCTTAATACAATAAGTCAATCAGGTAAATTAACTGTATTATGCTATTTAACCAATATTTTAAAGTATTTTCTTAAGCTTTTATGGCTCTTACATACCTGTTAACAGGCAGTTAATTGGCACTAATCCCTTCCCGCCTCGGGTAGGCGGGTCCCAGTGTGGGGCGGGTACCCGCCTCCTTTGAAACTTACATGGAGGTGGGTTGGGGGCGGGATGGTGTTGGGACCCCCGAATTTGGGACTTTAACCCCCTCACACGCCTCCAATCCTGACTCCACGGGTCAATGAAAATCGACCCCGTTGTGTCTCTTAACTATTTCATTTTCAATACAAAAACCATGTGATTGCTTGGTGTCATCTATTGATGTAATATTTTCTCAAAGTCTTCTGTAGGTACTTTTTACAATGGCCCAGAAATTCGGGTCAGGGGCTTCCCGCGGGTGCAAGCCCCCGACCTGCACTTACCTTGCATGCTGGCAGTTGAGCTGTAGGGCCCCGTGGAATTCTGATCCGGGGCCTGGCCCAGCTGCCAGCACGCAGTGCTTGCGTGTCCCAGGGGTGCAGTTAGTTCGATGCGTCCCCTGGGATCACGTGGGCCATGGGCAGCCAATCAGAGCAGGGAAATGGCCATTCATAAGTCTTGACAGGAACAGCTGTCAAGACTTATAAATACTGTGGCCCCAAAA
The DNA here is from genome assembly GCF_052327205.1 of Somniosus microcephalus. Taxonomy (NCBI): domain Eukaryota; kingdom Metazoa; phylum Chordata; class Chondrichthyes; order Squaliformes; family Somniosidae; genus Somniosus; species Somniosus microcephalus. The sequence goes on along the minus strand of NC_141000.1, from coordinate 63,405,714 downwards.
TAGCAGTAAACCTTCAAATAATTTTTTTTTAAATCACATTTTTTAAATAAACTATAAATTACATTAAATAGCTATTTTAAACAATAATTTAAATTTTTGAAAAAAATAATTTTATATTCTAACGGGGCTAAAAATAAACTTACCTTGCTTTAAAGTATTTAAAAATAATATACCTGTGGAAAAAATGTTTTAATTTTAATTAATTGGCCACTTACCTTGTAAAAAGCAGGCCTTACACCTGCTTTTTAAATTTCTAAATTCTAAAGACTTACCCTCACGGAAAAACCTGTAAAAAAAAAACAAAGTTCAAAGCGCACGTGCAGACTCCCCCGCGCACACGTTCGACCTCTGAACCCCTACTTTCAGAGGAACGGAAGTGCCGGTTTCCCACACATGCGCAGTGCATGCAAGAAACCGGCACTTCCATCGGGCCTACGGGTGAGTACCCCGTGCGCACTCACCCGTGGAGACCCGAATTTCTGGGCCATTATGTAAATCAAAACCACTTCAACCAGGGTGTTTGTTGCATTTCTTAGCTACTTCAATTGGTTGTATATATAATCATGTTTCCTGTCTTTCATTTGATGTTACTTTTATCAAAGGCACATGGTTTTTTAATGTTCTGTGTTTCTGTTCAAAGTGTTAGTTTTTAACACTTTACTTGGGCACTGCTATTGTGTTGGTTCCAAACTGCAGACTCCTTGGAAGCAAGCCTTTGCTTCTTCAATAGGGCCTTTGTCTCAGTATTAACAATCAATTCCCATTTCAAAAGCTTGTGTGGTGTTTACAACTTTTGTGTTAACACTTCATCTTATCTCAGAAGTCTGTATTGACAGCTTGTGTTGTTAAGGCTTTTTAGATTTTTAAACCCATTATGTCATGTTTTAATAATATCAGAAATCTGTTCATAGGATGGTGTATCTTTCTGAAATATGGCTTTTCCTTTACAGTGTCTCTACAGTCATCATCGAATTCATTTAATTCCTCAACCACTGTCATTACATAAAGAACCTGAAATGATTTTAGTTGATATTTCATCCGGTTTGTTACTTTCATTCATTCATTACGTCCCTCACTGTTTCACTTTCAGCCATATGTCTCTCAACGGTCTTGAATGCTGAAGGGTGATTTTAACACTAAAATAAGAATTATTGCACCTTTTAACTATATTCCAAGACAGATGAAAGAAGAAGGATTATTTGCCTCTATGTGTGTTCCTTATTTTACTTTACAACACTCAACAGTAGAAATAGCAACAGAATATTTTGTTTAGAACAGAATGTCTGTCTTGAAGGCTGTAAAGGAAATCAAGAAAGTATTTCTGTACAGGTTAACCTGAAGGCACATCCTATTAATCACGATAGAACAAAACATATTGGCCCTGATTCTCCCCTGGGTGTGAGATTTTGGTGCCTAGGCCAAATGATTTATGCTCCTATTTCAGGTACAAATGGAGTTTTTTATTTGCTCATTGAATTGTCTCTTACCCTTAAACTGCAGCAGTATTAGGAAGCGGAGACTATAATACTTGGAGGGGTGGGGGTGGGGATTAACGAGGGAACTGGATATTTTTAAAGAGACAGTATTTTTTATATCCCTGTGTCATTTTACTTTCGTATATAATAATAAATAAATGTCCAACCAGCTCCTGTTATTATTCCTGTACAGCCATTTAGAAAAACACCTTATCGGAGGAAAATGAACTCCAATTAACTTTACTCCCATGTGCAATGTACAAAATAAGCATAAAAGCTTTGTTGTACCAAATGGTATGTTGGCCTTTATTACAAGAGGATTTGAGTATAAGAGTAAAGATGTCTTACTGCAATTATATAGGGCCCTGGTGAGACCACACCTGGGATATTGTGCACAGTTTTGGTCTCCTTACCTAAGGAAGGATATACTTGCCATAGAGGGAGTGCAACGAAGGTTCACCAGACTGGTTCCTGGGATGGGGGGATTGTCCTATGAGGACAGATTGAGTAGACTCGGCCTATATCCTCTAGAGTTTAGAAGAATGAGAGGTGATTTCATTGAAACATACAAAATTCTTACAGGGCTTGACAGGGTAAATGCAGGGAGGATGTTTCCCCTGGCTGGGGAGTCTAGAACCAGGCGTCACAGTCTCAGAATAAGGGGTCGGCTATTTAGGAATGAGATGAGGAGAAATTTCTTCACTCAGAGGGTGATGAATCTTTGGGATTCTCTACCCCAGAGGGCTGTGGAGGCTCAGTCGTTGAGTATATTCAAGACAGAGGTCGATAGATTTTTGAATATTAAGGGCATCAAGGGATATGGGGATAGTGCAGGAAAGTGGAGATGAGGTAGAAGATCAGCCGTGATCTTATTGAATGGCGGAGCAGGCTCAAAGGACCAAATGGCCTACTCCTGCTCCTCTTTCTTATGTTCTTATGTTCTTATCTGCATTCTGCTTCTGAGCATGGTTGGTGCCAGAGGCCTTGATCACACAGGAGCCTTTTTTCTGTTCCTTCCCTTTTAAATAAGAAATGTGAGAACTTTTCAAGAAGCAAGCATTTACCTGCATCATTCTATGCTTACGGTCTCACCACCAACTCGACATTGAGGGAATAAAATCCCTTATGGCTTATATTGTGCACAAGGGCCTAAAGGACAAAATGAGTGCAATGAATGGTCTGCTAGACTCTGAAAAAGTCAGACCACCTGTACAATTGTATTACTCTATCATGTTATGGTTGGTCAGTGGTGAAAGTGATGAAGTTGTTAACTCAGCTCAATAATGCATTTATAACCTTGTTGATATATCTGTGGATAGCAAACTGGCCGACACTACAGATGCACCAGTACTAGCCTCTAAGGGGCATAACATGGAAAATGGAGTTTGTAGCAGAGGCAAAAGACTATGGGGGCTAAATTGGACAGCCCCCCAAAATGGGCGCGGGACTCGCGATACGCGATTACCCCGCGCCCGTTCAATGTGATGCAGGCAGCACACCAACTTCATGTTGCCTGCTCATTTCCATGATTGTAGTATTCAGCCAGCACTAACCATGCTGTTGAATGGCTGCATGCCTCAGCAGGGAGCCTGCAATGGAGGAGTCCGGCACCAACTTTGCACAGGGCTTTGCACAGATCTCAGAGCCCATGATTTCCAGCATGAAAGTGATGGCGTCTGATGGCCGATGTCTCAGCTTCCATTGCAGCACAAGCAGTGTAAGCTCAGATTTCTGTCATGCAAGCTCAGACTGCTGCCATCATGGATGTGGATACCAGTATTCAAAAGGGCTTGCAGGGTGTCACAGCAATCCAGCAATATGTCCTCCAACAGTTTACTAGGATTGCTGAAGTGCCACCCAGGCAGTGGCTCCGTGAAGCATGAACCTGCTGTCCTCTCTCAGGATGACAGCATTCGCCCTCCCACCACTGGACTCCACCAGTGCGCTTGCTGTTACCTGTCAGCAAGCCATCCCAGACTGCTGCCGCTCATGCTGAGATGGTGCAGTCCGAATTCAACCTTATCGGCCCAGAGCTGCTCGAGGTTATCATCCAAGGCCATCTGCAGTCTCCCCCACTGAAAGTCAGCAGCCTTCCACCAGCCATGCTGCAGCCACTTGGGCAGCACTGCATAGGAGCACTTGAACGTCATGATCTGCCTACTCTGCATGCATCCAGCAGATGCTCACTGCGCGCACGTGCTAACACCCTCATGAATATGGCATCCATCATGGCTCACTCCAGAATTGTGCACGTGTGCTGCGGTCGCCATTTTGGATGGACCTATAAGGGCAGAGCCCAAAAAACGGGTGGCACGGATTCGAATTTTGCGCCCAATGGCTTTGGTCTTCCCAATGTTTAATTCGAGGAAATTGCGGCTCATCCAGGACTGGATGTTAGACAAGTAGTCAAGCAGCACAAAGGAAGTGGAGTAGAAGTAAAGCCAGGTGTCATCAGTGCTCAGGTGGAAGCTGATCTCATGTCTGCGGATAATGTCACCAAGGAGCAGCGTGTAGATGAGGAAGAGAAGGATGGACCCTTGGGAGACTTCAGAAGTAATGGAGCAGAGGTGGATAGACAAGTCATTGTCCAAGATACTCTGACTTCGATTGGATAGATAAGAGTAAAACCAAGCAAGGGCAGTGTCACTCAGCTGGACAACAGAGAAGAGTTTTTTTTATTCATTGGATGTGAGCAACACTGGTACAGCCAGCTTTTATTGTCTATCCCTAATTGCCCTTGAGAAGGGTGGTGGTATGTCACCTTCTTGAACCACTGCAGTACATGCAGTTTTGATAGAACTGAATGGCTTGTTAAGTGATTTCAGTGGGCAGTTAAGAGTCAACCACATTGCTATGGGTCTGGAGTCACATTATAGACCAGATTAGGTAAGGACAGCAGATTTCCTTCCCTAAAGGTCATTAATGAATCAGATAAGTTTTTACAACAATGCAGTAGTTTCATAGTCACTATATACTAGTTTTTTTATTCTCAATTTATTTAATTAACTGAATTTAAATTCCATAGTTGCCATAGTGAGATTTGAACTCATATCTCCATGGAACCATTAGCTCAGGATCCTACTGAATTACTCATCCAGTAACATAACCACTATGCTATGCAGGAGGATGCTGTGGTTTACTGTGTCAAAGGCTGTAGAGAGGTCCAGAAAGACAAGCTGACACAGTGCACCAAGGTCACGTATCAGAGGATGTCATTTGTGACTTTGATTAGAGACTTTGATAGAGATCAGTGCTATTACAGGGGTAAAAACCTGATTGGAGAGGTTCAAACATGGAATTGTGGGAAAAAAGGGCACTGATTTAAGAGGTGATAACACTTTCAAAGCCATGGAGAGGAAAGCAAGGTTGAAGATGGTGCAGTAGCGTACACCGACAGAAGGTTTGAGGATGGATTTTTTGAGGTGATATTGATAGTTTTGAAAGGAATGGGGACAGTGCCTGAGGAGAGGGATCCATATACAATGTCAGCTAGCATGGGGAACAGGAAGGGAAGTTGGGTGGTCAGCCTGTTTAATGGGAATAGGGTCAAGGGAGCAGGAGGTGGGTATCATGAACAGGATGAGCTGGGATAGGTCATAGGAGAGATACTAGAGGACAGGTTCAGGGATAGGGCAACAACAACAATTTGTATTTATATAGCATATTTAACATAGTAAAACGCCCCAAGGCGCTTCACAGGACTAATATAAGACAAAAAATATGAAACTGAGCCACAAAAGGAGAAATTAGGGCAGATGACCAAAAGCTTGGTCAAAGAGATAGGTTTTAAGGAGCATCTTAAAGGAGGAAAGAGAGGTGGAGAGGCGGAGAAGTTTAGGAAAGGAATTCGAGAGACAAGGCCTAGCAGCTGAAGACACGGCCACCAATGAATGGTTGAGCGATTAAAATCAGGGATACTCAAGAGGGCAGAATTAGAGGAGCGCAGATATCCCAGAGGGTTGTGGAGCTGGAGGAGATTACAGAGATAGGGAGGGGTGAGGCTATGGAGGGATTTGAAAACAAAGATGAAAATTTTAAAGTCGAGGCCTTGCCTAACTGGAAGCCAATGTATGTCAGCAAGCACAGGGGTGATGGGTGAAATGGGATTTGGTGCGAGATAGGACACGGGCAGCCGAGTTTTGGATGACTTCAAGTTTACATAGGGTAGAATGCGGGAGGTCAGCCAGGAGTGCGTTGTAATAGTCAAGTCTAGAGGTAACAAAGGCATGGATGAGGGTTTCAGCAGCTGATGAGCTGAGGAAGGGGCAGAGTCGGGCGATGTTACAGTGGTGGAAATATGTGGTCTTAGCTATGGTGCGGATGTGTGGTCGGAAGCTCATTTCAGGATAGAATATGACACCAAGGTTGTGAACAGTGTGGTTCAGCCTCAGACAGATGCTAGGGAGAGGGATGGAGTCAGTAGCTAGGGAATGGAGTTTGTGGCAGAGACTGAAAACAATGGGCTGAAAATTCAGTAGGGTTAGCGCCCCATTTGAGGCACTAGAGGGCCTAGCGCCGGAGTTATGGCCGGTTTGTAAATTCAGTGGGGCCCTGCCATCGGCGTTAGACCGGTTGCGCTGCGCCGGCACCGATGGCGTCATCGGTGTGCGCAGCGTCCCGGTTGCCGTGGTGACGGGCCCCAACACCGAAATTGAGTTGCGGCCGCCTCGCCCGTGGCAGCCGCAACTAACGATGTTTCAGCAGAGTCCTACGCGAGTTAGCGCCGGCGCATTAAGGTCGCGCTGCGGCCGGCCGCTTTCCCGCCGGCCGCCTGCCCGCACCTCCCTCCCCGGACTCCTCCACCCCCCCCCCGCGGAACAGATGCGTCTGGCCTGCGAGCCCGGCACTTCTCCGAGGTGCCGGGCTCATTTTTTTCAAGATTTCAACGGCCAGCGGGCGGGTGCAGGCAGCTCCTCCTTAACTGAAGGAGGAGGCCTGCACTTCCCCAGCCTGCCGCACCGCATCGGGTGCCGCAGCGCCGGAATTGCGCCGCAATGTGGCAGTCAGTGCCCATTTCGAGGCGCTGACACCCTCCTGTAGCGCCGGCAGCCGTTTGGGCGCGGTGCTACTGAATTTTTGGCGCGCGCAGGGGGACTTAGCGCCGGCGCTAAATTTCCGGCGCTAAAGCCCTGGCGCGGCGCCAACTGAATTTCTAGGCCATTGGCTTCAGTCTTCCCAATATTTAATTGGAGAAAATTTCTGCTCATCCAGTACTGGATGTCAGACAAGCAGTCTGACAATTTAGAGACCATGGAGGGGTCGAGAGATGTCGTGGTGAGGTAGAGCTGAGTGTCGTTAGCGTACATGTGGAAACTGACGTGTTTTCAGATGATGTCGCCGAGGGGCAGCATATAGATGAGAAATAGGAGGGGGCCAAGGATAGATCCTTGGGGCACACCAGAGGTAATAATGTGGGAGTGGGAAGAGAAGCCATTGCAGGTGATTCTCTGGCTACGATTAGATAGATAAGAATGGAACCAGGCGAGTGCAGTCCCACCCAGCTGGACGACGGTGGAGAGGCATTGGAGAAGGATGGAGTGGTCAACCATGTCAAAGGCTGCAGACAAGTCAAGAAGGACGAGGAGGGATAGTTTACCTTTGTCAAAGTCACAAAGGATGTGATTTGTGACTTTGATGAGAGCAGGGGTGAGCCTTAGGGTAGTTTGGCTTGGTGGGAAATAGGAAAGGTGGGATGCAGCAGAGGCAACAAAATGGATGGTCCCAATCTTAGTGACAAAGGAATCCATGAGCTCCTCACATTTGTTGTTGGATGTGAGGGTGGAGTGGTTTAAGGGGCCGGTGGCTAGTGTAGAAGAGAAGTCAGAAGTTATCTTTGCTATCCAGGAGGATCCTGGAGTAGTGAATGGTTTTGGCAGAGGAGAGAGAGACCCAATAATGTTTGATGTGGTCAAGCCAGATGTGTTCCATCTAATACTTTAGTAATATGCAAGGTATACACCTTTATTTAATCATAAGTACCATTCTTTTGGAATTAATGTTGCTTACAAGAAATAATTGATTTAACAACATATTGAAATTAGATATAACTGTTAATAGATGACTTTTTTGTTTAAGTTTGATAGTATTGAATTAATTCAGGCAGCAAATTAGGCAGAAGTGTTTATAAAGTTCCATTGTGGAGTTATTATTTTAGTAAACCTAATCTGAGCAGACAATATTCTCTAATCAAAGTCACAAATGATATCCTATGTAACTGTAATCATGGTGTATTATCCTTTCTTGTCCTTCTAGACTCCTCTGCAACCTTTGACACGGTCGACCATACCATCCTCCTCCAACGCCCCTACTCTGTTGTCCAGCTGAGTGGGACTGCCCTTGCTTGATCTACAATTATCTAATTTAAGTCAGAGCACCTCCAGCAATAGCTTCTCGGTGCCTCTCTCCTAGTCCCACAACATCCTGGCGAGGTGCTGCTACTGTGTGAAATCTTTGGCAAGTCATGGTTGAGTCTGAGCACATCCTGGTGGAAGAAAGGAAGATGGTAGGTAAATACTCTTCAGTCACAAAGACTAGAATTTTTTTTTCCATGAAATCTGTGTGTGACAGCAGTACATTTTATAGGGTAAGAGTGCCACCTTCTGCACTGGCATTCATAGAAAGATTCATTCAGCTGGTCCCTACCCATCCTTTTCACACAACAAAATCACACGGTTGCCCTGCAAAAAAAAAATTGTTGCTACACGGAGTAACAAATATAATCAACCATTTCACTGACAAATAATTTGCACGGGTAGAAACTTCACATCTGCAGATTAAAATAGCAATGGATTCAATAGACTGGCTGTGAGTAAGGTGAAGGAAATTGTAGGGATATTGTAGGTAAATTGCCTGAAGGGCTCCTTTTGAGATTCATAGGGAAAATGCCCTAAAGTGGAATATTAGCTTGAAAGTTGACCACACAAAATGGAGTTCAGCTGTTGAACTGAATGCTGGGAAAATACTTTTAGCTAACACAACCAAAGCTAATTCAAACCATCGCCCAGGCATTTGGCCATGGAAGTTCCCAGATAATTTGTCCATAAAAATATTCTAAGCTAAATGCCATAAAGAAATTAATGCCATAAAAGGCCCTAAGTAATGACCCCAGAAAGATCTATGTGTATACTGCAGTCATTTCCTACTAGTATGAGATCCCATTATTCCTAGCTCAGGCCTAGAGTAGAATATCTAAACATATTTAATTTCTCCCCATTTGTGTAAAAACTCAAGAAATGCAAGATTGATAGGGAAAGGGAGGTAAAAATCGTAAACACAAATATATCTGTGGTGTGGAGATGCCGGAGTTGGACTGGGGTGGACAAATGTAAGAAGTCACACAACACCAGGTTATAGTCCAACAGCTTTATTTGAAATCACAAGCTTTCGGAGCGCTGCTCCTTCTTCAGGTGAAGTGGAGAAATGCATAAAGACACAGCTTATATAGTCAGAGAATCATGTCAGATGTTTACAGGTAACCTTTCCAACTGCCATTTATCACACCTCGGCAGAGAGATAATCACAGCAGTCAAAGGTGTGAATGGTGTCCAAACAGGTCAGTCAGGGAAACATTACATCAAAGAACAATGAGGTGGGGTCACAAGGGGTCAAATATTGCAGATGCTGGGGTCTGTATGAAAAACAAAAAAACAGACAAAAAACATTTTTTTTTTGGCTGGAAATCACAGCAGGTCCGGCCGCATCTGTGTAGAGAGAACAAGCCAATGTCGACTCGAGTCTGGATGACCCTGCATCAGGTGGGGTTACATGTAGCGTGACATGAACCCAAGATCTCAGTTGAGGCCGTCCTCATGGGTGCGGAACTTGGCTATCAGTTTCTGCTCGACAATTTTGCGTTGTCGTGTGTCTCGAAGGCCACCTTGGAGAATGCTTACCCGAAGATCGGAGGCTGAATGTCCTTGACTGCTGAAGTGTTCCCCGACTGGGAGGGAACACTCCTGCTTGGTGATTGTTGCGCGGTGTCCGTTCATCCGTTGTCGCAGTGTCTGCATGGTCTCGCCGATGTACCATGCTCCGGGGCATCCTTTCCTGCAACGTATGAGGTAGACAACGTTGGCCGAGTCACATGAGTATGTACCATGTACCTGGTGGGTGGTGTCCTCACGTGTGATGATGGTATCTGTGTTGATGATCTGGCATGTCTTGCAGAGGTTGCTGTGGCAGAGTTGTGTGGTGTCGTGGTCGCTGTTCTCCTGAAGGCTGGGTAATTTGCTGCGAACGATGGTCTGTTTGAGGTTAGGCGGCTGTTTGAAAGCGAGTAGTGGAGGCGTGGGGATGGCCTTAGCGAGGTGTTCGTCGTCATCGATGACATGTTGAAGGCTGCGAAGAACATGGCGTAGTTTCTCCGCTCCGGGGAAGTACTGGACGACGAAGGGTACTCTGTTGGTTGTGTCCCGTGTTTGTCTTCTGAGGAGGTCTATGCGATTTTTCGCTGTGGCCCGTCGGAACTGTCGATCGACGAGTCGAGCGTCATATCCCGTTCTTACAAGGGCGTCTTTCAGTGTCTGTAGGTGTCCATCGCGTTCCTCCTCGTCTGAGCAGATCCTGTGTATTCGCAGGGCTTGTCCATAGGGGATGGCTTCTTTAACGTGGTTAGGGTGGAAGCTGGAGAAGTGAAGCATCGTGAGGTTGTCCGTGGGCTTGCGGTAGAGTGAAGTGCTGAGGTGTCCGTCTTTGATGGAGATTCGTGTGTCCAGGAATGAGACTGATTCTGAGGAGTAGTCCATGTTGAGTTTGATGGTGGGATGGAACTTGTTGATGTTATCGTGTAGTCTGTTCAGTGATTCTTCGCCGTGGGTCCATAGGAAGAAAATGTCGTCGATGTATCTGGTGTATAGCGTTGGTTGGAGATCCTGTGCAGCGAAGAAGTCTTGCTCGAACTTGTGCATGAAGATGTTTGCGTATTGGGGTGTGAATTTGGTCCCCATGGCTGTTCCATGTGTTTGGGTAAAGAACTGGTGACCCCACCTCATTGTTCTTTGATGTAATGTTTCCCTGACTGACCTGTTTGGACACCATTCACACCTTTGACTGCTGTGATTATCTCTCTGCCGAGGTGTGATAAATGACAGTTGGAAAGGTTACCTGTAAACATCTGACATGATTCTCTGACTATATAAGCTGTGTCTTTATGCATTTCTCCACTTCACCTGAAGAAGGAGCAGTGCTCCGAAAGCTTGTGATTTCAAATAAAGCTGTTGGACTATAACCTGGTGTTGTGTGACTTCTTACACAAATATATCTTGCTGGGGAAAAAGCCATATCCCAGTGACTCAATGACAGTCACAGGGCTCCACATTTATCAGTTTTGATTGGCAGAAGACGGCAAAATATCTTGCCATTGATTGGTTAAGTGAATGTAGGGAGAGTTCCCTTTGAAATTAAGATATAAAATAGAGGGCTGTTACACCCATCCCCTCCATTGGAAGACAATCAGTAGTCAGCAGTAATAGTACAAAGTATGTAGGAATCATTTCTAGGTACAGCAAGCTGTTTGGCTCTTTGTCTTTGTACGAGTAGTGATACGCCGAAGTGTCTGTGAAATTTTGGCTACTAATTTTGTTAAGTAACTCTGTCCATTAATGATTTGAGATTCAGACTGCTCAATAGATCTGACTACATCTTTTCATAACGATTAAGTGTTCACGCACTTGTCCTTAACCTTAAGTATGATTTTGTAACCAATAATCAGTCTTATAGAGCATGACCGGTTATCGGACATTTTCCTTGATGATTTGGCAAGAAATTAATTCACTCAGTAGCTTGTCGGTTTTGTCATTGAGGGTTGAACTAAAACTTAAATTTAATCTGAACTGGTTAGTGTAAGAACAGTGTGGTGAGCACACACAGGGACTATTCAATCCTAGGGATATGCTGGGAGCTTAAACTCTGCACAGTTCCTAGCGAGGGTATTGAAGATTTGTCTCGTTCATTGGCATGTATTTATCAGGATAAAGAAAAAAGGAAAGAAAGACATACATTTATATAGCATCTTTCACGACCTCAGGACGTCACAAAGTGCTTTACAGCTAATGAAGTACTTTTGAACTGTGGACCAGAATTTTCTGGGGTCTGTACGGACGTAATTGGAGGCGGGTCGGGAGGGAAATTTGAAAAATCTTGGAGTGGGTCAGGAACCCACCATCATCCTGCCTCCACGTGCCTTTCCCTCGGACATGTTTGTCAGCGCGGCAGTGACCTGAACAGCAGAGGCAGCCGAGGTAATTTAAATCATTATAAGATACTTGTCAGACCCTTAAACGTCTTTTTAACCCCCACCTCACAGCTGGTCACTTTCCTCAGGCAGATGCTGTTGCTGAGTTCATTGTCAGCACAGATTTAGCTTTCTAGATGTTGCAAGTCTTTTCAGCAAATTTGGGATCCACTGTCACCCCATTGATACCACCTATCACACCATTGAGAGATTGCTTCTGTCACCTCTACTTGACCTGCCATCTATTCCATCAGCATGGGTGCCGTTTATACTGTTTCACCTTGGTCCTCAGAATCGGACCACGATGAGCCCCAACACCAGCAGCACCAACAACACCACCAACCTTCTCCTCAACCACCTGATGCTGCACAGGACAGAGGGCATCAGCGCAGGGCTGCACCACGCCAGAGGCAGTACCCCCAACACAGGGTATACAGGCAGAGAATGAGCTTCCTAAAAACATGACTGAGCAGCAGTGCCAAAGGAGACTCAGGCTAACGTGCCAGGTCATCATAGACATTTGCAGATTGCTAGAGCAAGACCTATAGCCCAGAGGAGTGGGTGGACATGCGTTACCACTGGCTGTCAAAGTCACCAGAGCCCTCAACTTCTTCGCCTCAGGCTCTTTCCACGGATCTGCAGCAGACATTTGCGGCATCTTGCAGTTGGCCACTGACAGATGCATCACACAAGTCACCAATGCTCTCTTTGACAAGTCAGCCAATTATATCAACTTTGCCACTGATGAAGCCAGTGTTAGTGAGCGGGCGCTGACCTTTGCTGCTCTGGTTGGCTTCCCACGGTACTGGGCATCATTGACTGCACACATGTGGCCATTAGGGCACCCCATCATCCCCCAGAAGTCTTTGTCAACCACAGGGGCTTCCACTCCCTCAATGTGCAGCTGGTCTGCAACCATAGGAAGATCATGATGCATGTATGTGCCAAATTCCCTGGCAGCTGCCATGACTCGTTCATCCTTCGCCAGTCTACCCTCCCTCAGCTCTTCGCTCCTCCAAACAGATTTTCCAGCTGGAGACAAGGGCTATCCACTGAAGACGTGGCTCATGACACCCTTGAGGAGGCCAAGTACTGAGGTCCAGGAGATATAATGAAAGCCACATTTCCACCAGATGTGTCATAGAGCAGACAATAGGCATACTGCAAATGCGCTTCAGATGCCTTGACAGGTCTGAAGGAGCCCTTCAGTAGGCACCAGCCAGTGTCTCCAGAATCGTTGTGGTCTGCTGCACCCTGCATCATAGTGCAGCAGCGAGGATTAGCGCTGCATGAGGGGCAAGGCACTGAGCGTACAGTCTCTTCAGAGGAGGAGGAGGAGCAGCATCAGCTAGAAGATGAGGAGGAGGAGGAGCAGGAGGAACCTGCGGTCCACATCCCACCAGCACCCGAGCACATTGCTGCCCAGGAGGCCAAGGATGGCCTTATCATGGCCAGATTTACTTATCTTCCTGCATTACACCCATATAGCTGCCACATACTGCGCCAGATTCCTACCATCCCACAGCAACACCATAAAGCATCCCTACAATGATCAAGCCTTTCCTTTCACACTGACCCACATTGCTATATGTAACATTATGTTTCAGCATTCACTCCAACTCACTAAGCCATTTCAAAAGTTGCACACAAATTTAGAAAATTTAGTGGTGAAAATAAATATTTTTATCTGTGACATCACAATAATGGAAACTTTACACAAATATTTATGAAAACCCCCAAGTGGTTACCCTTGTACATCTACTTGTGTTTCATCTTTCTCTTACACGTGCTTCTACAAGGTGCTACCCCTGTAGCTTCAGCAGAGGTTGAGGCAGCCTGCTCACTTCCCTGCTCCGTCTGCACAAATACTTTTGGAGGATGTCCTCTGGGTTTTGATGCCTGTGATGGCCCCATCAAAGTCTGCTCCTGCTGCGACTGTGCAGGGGCAGACATGGCCATCGCGATCCGAGGAGCAATCTGGGGCTCCGACTGGGCGGGGGGGCCAACGGGGGAGAGGAGCCCCCACTTACATCTCCCCTCTCACCATCATCACTCTCAAGGGCCACCCACACTTCCCTGCTAGCAGGGAGCTGGAGAACACCTTGCTGCACAGCAGTGGGGCCATGAGGACCCACGCCTACATTCACATCCCTCCGAGAGAGGACGTCTATGAGTGTCTGCCATCTATTCTCCATAGATAGCCATCTATTCTCCATAGAGACCATGTGCTCCTGTTAGTGGTGCATTAGCTGCTCCATGAAGGTGGCCATGCTATCCATGGTACAGCCTACAGTTGCCAACGCCTGCAACATGGTGGTGCTCAGGTTGGAGATGGACTCCTCCATTCTCTGCACATTTGCAGACATTGCAGTCGCAAAACCTGCCAGAGCCTCCTGCACTTCTTGCTGCACCTCCAGGATCGCCCTCTTTCTGGATGGCCCCCGAGGCTCATAGGAACATAGGAGCATGAGTAGGCCATTCAGCCTGTCAAGCCTGTTCTGCCATTCAGTGAGATCACGACTGATCTGCAACCTAACTGCTTATACCTGCCTTTGGCCCATATTCATTAATACCTTTGGTTAACAAAAAGCTATCAATCTCTGATTTAAAATTAACAATTGATCTAGCATCAATTGCCATTGGCAGAAAAGAGTTCCAAACTTCTACCACCCTCTGTGTGTAGAAGTGTTTCCTAATTTCACTCCTGAAAGGCCTGTCTCTAATTTTTAGACTATGCCCCCTAGTCCTAGACTCCCTAACCAGCAGAAATAGTTTCTCTCTATCTACCCTATCTGTTCCACTTAATATCTTGAAAACTTTGATCAGGTCACCCCTTAACCTTCTAAATTCTAGGGAACACAACCCTAATTTGTGTAATCTCTACTCGTAACTTAACCCTTGGAGTCTGGGTATCATTCTAGTAAACCTACGCTGCACTCCCTCCAATGCCAATATATTCTTCCTATGGTGTGGTGCCCAGAACTGCTCATAGTATTCCAGGTGTGGTCTGACCAGGGTTTTGTACAGCTGCAGCATAACTTTTACCCCCTTGTATTCGAGTCCTCTAGATATAAAGGCCAGCATTCCATTAGACTTTTTGATTATTTTCTGTACCTGTTCATGACAATTTAATGATCTATGTACCTGGACCCCCTCTTTGAACATCCACTGTTTTTAGCTTTTCACCATTTAGAATGTACCCTGTTCTATCCTTTTTAGGTCCAAAGTGGATGACCTCACATTTGCTTACATTGAAATCCATTTGCCACTGTTTTGCCCATTCACTTAATCTATCAATATCCCTTTGTAATTTTATGCTTTCATTTACACTGCCTACAATGCTGCCTATCTTTGTGTCATTGGCAATTTTGGATATATGACTTTCTATGCCACCATCTAAGTTGTTAATAAATGTGAATAGTTGAGGCCCCAACACAGAGCCCTGCAAGACACCATGGCCTAGAAATTCAGTATCGTCACGTTTGGGGCACTACAGCCGGGCATTCGCTAAATTTAGCGCCCGGCGCAACTTAGCGCCACCTTCGCTGAAATTGAGTTGCATCACCCCAAGAGGTTGCTGCTGCGCTAAAGCAGGCGATGCACGACTATCATAAGGCGCTAAGCCGACGAGCCGAGGCGCTAACGCCGAGGGCGGGCACAGCGCAGGTGCGGCGAGTTTCTGAATGAAGGCAGACACGCTGGTGCCGGTCAGCTCTTAAAGGGGGAGGGTCGACTTGTTTGGCTGCCATGCCCTGCACACTGCAGCCCTGAAGCAAGGCCTGACCATTGCTGGTTCATCAGTTCTACGCCCTGGACCATGGGGAAGCCCGCTATTCTTGCAAATCCCATTGCACGCTCTTGCTGCTTGTCCAGGGTCATGGGGAAGGAAATGTACTGACGTCTCCTTCTGAAAAGGGCATTGGTCACCTGGCGGATGCAGCAATGTACCGCAAACTGGGAGATGCTGGCAATGTCCCCAGTAGCAGATTGGAAGGAGCCGGTGGCATAGAAGTTGAGAGCCACCGTCACCTTCACTGCCACCGACAGAGACGTCCTGCTCCTCAGCTGTGGCTGCAGATCTCTGCGAAGCAGGTGGCAGATCTCAGTGACCACCTCCCTTCTGAATCACAGCCTCCGAACACACTGCTCCTCAGACATGTTCAGATGTGAGAACTGCTGGCGGTATACCCTGGGTGGGTAAGGCCTCCTGTGCCGACGCCTGTTGGCCCTTCTCCGTCTGGCCATGACTGGCACTCTCTCACGGCGTCTCTGAGCCCTTTGAATGCAATGCAGAAAGCCAACGTTTCCACCCATTGCAGCCCCCATTATATGTGGTGACTCAAGGCTATGGCACTGAAAGTTAAATCCAAGTGCAAAGCTCTGGCCTGAAGCCAGAAATACCTGTGCGAGCGCTGAGTCAAAGCAGAAAGCTCTCTGCCTTTGTCTCTCTCCAAATATCCATCTCTCACACAGAAGGATTGGCACAAAATGGCTGCCACTTATAATGCAGGAGGAGTCCCCTTTAAATAGTGCCCCCCGCGCCCCGCAGCGACTGGGAACCGTTCCCCTCTACCAGTCGCTGGGGGCGCCAGGCACAAAGAAGGGCGGCGCCACTGAAGTTCCGGTTCGGGGCGCACCAAGGGCGTTGCACCATGAAATGATGTCATGATCTGCGTGCGCAGCTGAGCGGGCGCTGCGGTTTTGCACCACCGCTAAATCTTGAGTGAAGTTCGCGAGAGGCGCAGATCGCGCCACGCCCGGGCGCTAGCCGCTTAGCACCCCACTTCTCCTCCTCCTAAGGCGCTAGCGGCTGGCACTAACAACTGAATTTCTAGGCCCACTAGTCACATTCTGCCAATTTGAGAACCTATCCATTATCCCTACTCTCTGTCTCCTGCCGCAAAGCCAATTTCTTAACCAGGTCAATAATTTGCCCTCATTTCCATGGGCCTCTACCTTAGATAACAGTCTCTTATTTGGGACTTTATCAAATGCCTTCTGGAAGTCCATATAAGTAACATCCATAGACATTCCCCTGTCCACTACTTTAGTTGCCTCTTCAAAAAATTCAATCAGGTTTATTAGGCATGACCTACCTTTCACAAATGCATGCTGGCTCTCTCTGAGCAACTGAAAATTTTCGAGGTGTTCAGTCACCTTATCCTTAATTACAAACTCTAGCAATTTCCAGACAACAGATGTTAGGCTAACTGGTCTATAATTCCCTGGTTTCCCTCTCTCACCATTCTTAAATTGCGGAGTGACATGCACAATTTTCCAATCTAAAGGAACGGTTCCTGAATCTAGAGAACTTTGGAAGATTATAGTTTGGGCATCTGCAAATTCCTCCGATAATGAAGCAGTCCATGCCCGCATGCAACAAGACCTGGACGACGTTCAGGCTTGGGCTGATAAGAGGCAGGTAACATTCGTGCCACACAAGTGCCAGGCAATGACTATCTCCAACAAGCGAGAGTCTAACCACCGCCCCTTGACATTCAATGGCATTACCATCACCGAATTCCCCACCATCAACATCCTGGGGGTCACCATTGACCAGAAAAGAAACTTAACTGGACCAGCCACATAAATACTACGGTAACAAGAGCAGGTCAGAAGCTAGGTATTCTGTGGCGAGTGTCTCACCTCCTGACTCCCCAAAGCCTTTCTACTATCTACAAGGCACAAGTAAGGAATGTGATGGAATACTCTCCACTTGCCTGGATGAGTGCAACGCCAACAACACTCAAGAAGCTCGACACCATACAAGACAAAGCAACCCGCTTGATTGGCCCCCTATCTACCACCTTAAACATTCACTCCCTCCACCACTGGCGTACCGTGGCTGCAGTGTGTACCATCTACAAGATGTACTGCAGCAACTCGCCGAGGCTTCTTCGGCAGTACCTACCAAACCCTCGACCTCTTCCAACTAGAAGGACAAGGGCAGCAGGCACATGGGAACATCACCACCTCCAAGTATCCCTCCAAGTCACGCACCATCCTGACTTAGAAGTATGTCACTGATCCTTCATCGTCGCTGGGTCAAAATCCTAGAATTCCCTACCTAACAGCACTGAGGGATTACCTTCACCACAGGGACTGCAGCAGTTCAAGAAGGCGGCTCACCACCACCTTTTCAAGGGCAATTAGGGATGGGCAATAAATGCTGGCTTTGCCAGTGACGCCCACATCCCACAAACGAATAAAAAAAAATGTGCTCACCTACTTCCTTTATAACTGTGCGATGGAAACCATCTGGTCCTGGGGATTTGTTATTCTTTAATGCCATTATTTTCTTCAGCTGAGCAATGCTGGGAGCTTCCTGCGCCCTCCAGCGAGGAGTCTCCACTGCTGTCCCTGTCTCCACCATCTGCTCTTGTGAGTTGTGAGACACCAGGTGATAATACTACTCTATCGCGCGTGGCACCCACCGAGGTGTGCATATCTGTGCTGGTGCTGGGTGCGCTTATGTCCGGTGATGCTGCGCCCTCAGAGGCTGAAGGCTCCTCTGAGGAGTCATCTTCCTCTTCCTCCTGGACAGTTGCGGAGGGGGAGGGAGAGGGGGAGCTCCTGATGGACCTGTGGAATAGTAATGGGATGAGTTAGATATGTCATATCAAGAATGGGTACAGATGCCATTATGCACACGATGAACATTCACTGGCTGTTGACATCAGTGCCCATATGAGTGACTGCTGTATGCCATGTGGCTGTATGAAATGTGATTCTGTCACCAGGTTGCTGAGATGTCCCCCTCTCTCTGTCTACCACCTCCAGCTGCTCTGCAACTCCAGACACTTCCAAGGCAACCTCCTCTGCTGCGGTTAAGGTGACCAATGATGGAGGGCCACCTCTGGTTCTCTCCCTATTGTTCTGGGCTCTCTTTTCCTGCAAGGAGGGAAAGAAGACAAGGTTGAGTGAGAGTGATGGAATGAGTGTAAGGAATGGATGGTTACATCTTTAGAGGGTGACTATGAAGGAGTCGGGTGGCAATTCCAAGTGTCCTCCTTGTGTGTTGTTAGTTGGTATGATTGCTTTAGGATGGCGGTGAGTTAGTTAGATGTGGATGTGATAATGTAGATAGAGAGAGAGAGATGTGTCATAAATCGTAACTTCTACGAGAAGTAACTCAGGAAGTACTACTGAATGGCCAGCTGAGGGCGTCGCCCGAGGAGTATAAATACTAGGGCGTGGGCCCAGCTTGGCCAGAGACAGTCTGGAAACAGGAAGCTAGTGGCTACTAACTAGACCTCCATGTTTTGTTACAAGTCGATTAAAGCCTTGCTTTATGTACAACCAAGTGCGTAGTGAGTCTTTATTACGTCAATTTAATCGACTTGTTATCGTCTCCACGCCTTGGGTGATTCGGAACAACCAGCTGCAACTCGAACCGCAGAAAGGAACCTGGGCAAGAAACTGATCCATCATGGAAAAACTCCTTAGACTCGCTCGTCTCGACCTGGACCCGAATGCACCTGCAGCAGCGAAGGTATGGAAGCATTGGTTTCGTACCTTTAGCAACTTTCTTGAAGAATGTGGGGCGGGTGCCTCTAATAAGTTACGAATGCTTATTAACTACGTATCCCCTCATGTGTATGATTATATTGAGGACTGTATAGACTACGACGCTGCTATCGAAATTTTACAGCAGCTATTTGTCAAGTCCCCGAATGAAATCTTTGCTCGACACCTACTGGCCACAACTCGGCAGCAGCCTGGGGAATCACTCGATGAATTCCTCCAGAAACTTCGCAGGCTCAGCAAAGATTGTAACCTTAAAGCGGTTACAGCTGAACAGTATCAAGAGGAACTAATCCGCGATTCCTTTATCAATGGGATTGCGTCCCCTTTTATACGTCAGCGCCTGCTGGAAAATAAAACCCTCAATTTACAGGCTGCTTATGACCAGGCGTGTTCCCTGGACTTGGCCAAGAAGAATGCAGACACTTATCTCCCCCCATGTGCACGGGCAGCAACTATCACCCTTAATAAGTCTTTCGATAGGTCTCGGGTGGATGCCCCTGCTGATGATGACTCTACTCTAACGGACGACGACCCTACCCTAGAGGCCTTTGCTGATGACGACCCCGCCCTAGCAGCATCCTGGCAATCAGGAAGAAAGTGTTTCTTTTGTGGAGGTGCGTTCCATTACAGAAAATGTTGCCCGGCTCGTAATGCGACCTGCAATCGTTGCAGCAAGAAAGGACACTTTTCCAAGGTATGCCAATCACGGGCCTCTGCTAACAAGAAAGGCCGCTCCTCTAAAGTATACCGGTCGAGAGCTCCTGTTAGCTTCACAGCTGCTATCTATGGAGCTGCTCCTCCCCCAAGAACCACTGCTAAGGCTACAGCTGCCGAGGGAAAAATTACCCCTCCTCCCATCACAGCTGTTTTTCCCCAAAGTTTGTCCCATGCAACTACGAAGGTTTCAGTAAATGGGCACACTCTAAGCGCGCTAATCGACTCCTGCAGCTCTGACAGCTTCATTAGTAAGCGGGCTGTCAGCAGGTTAAAACTGCGCATTTATCCCTCGGACAGGGAGATTGCAATGGCTCTGACGACTCTGACCACCAATTCTTCTGGCTTCTGTCTTGTCAACCTCATCCTCAATGGTCGCACGTATCCCTCCACCCAGCTCGGGGTACTCGAAAACTTATGTAGCGATGTGCTTCTGGGACAGGACTTCCAGAAGCAGCACAAAAGACTCACTCTTGAGTTTGGAGGGTCGAAGCCGGAGCTTACCATTTCTAAGGTGCCGTTTTGTGCGCTCTCGGTGGCCTTACTCGGTGAG
This sequence comes from Somniosus microcephalus, assembly GCF_052327205.1. Taxonomy (NCBI): domain Eukaryota; kingdom Metazoa; phylum Chordata; class Chondrichthyes; order Squaliformes; family Somniosidae; genus Somniosus; species Somniosus microcephalus. Next base: position 63,385,214 of record NC_141000.1, on the reverse strand, counting down.
CCCTCCCTGTTTGCCAATCTCTCCCCCCGCTGTAAACCCATAGCCACCAAATCGCGGCGCGTTAGCCAAGACGACTGAGCATTTATCGAGGCAGAAATCTCTCGCCTTTTAGCTGATGGTATTATCGAGCCGTGTTCATCCCCCTGGCGGGCTCAAGTCGTCATTGTGAAAAACCCTGTAAAACAACATAAGAAACGTCTGTGTATTGATTATTCGCAGGCTATTAATCAATATGCCGATCTGGATGCCTACCCGCTACCACGCATAGATGACATGGTCAACAACCTTGCCAAATACAAGGTATTTTCAACCTTCGATTTAAAGAGCATGTACCATCAGGTAACGCTGAAAGACTCTGACAAAAAGTATACGGCTTTTGAGGCCAATGGTCGGCTTTATCAGTTTTGTCGCCTTCCATTTGGGGTCACCAATGGGGTGGCCATCTTCCAACGGGCAATGGATGGCCTAGTCCGGCAAGAGAACTTGACAGATACCTTTCCGTATTTAGACAATATCACTATTGCCGGCCATGATCAAAAGGAACATGACGCCAATCTTCAGAGATTTTTTGACGTTCTCCGTCGTCGCCACTTAATGTTAAACGAATCCAAATCGGTAAAATCGGTGCCATCAGTGAACATTCTTGGCTACTGGGTGGGCAACAGTGTTATTAAACCAGACCCAGAGTGACTTTGTCCACATCAGGATCTCCCTCCCCCTACAAATTTTGGCTCTCTTCGTCGGGCACTTGGCATGTTTGCTTATTACGCAAAGTGGATACCTCACTTCTCCGATAAAATACAGCCCCTGCTTCATGCGAAGTCTTTTCTGTAAAGTCTGTGGGTTGTTTAGTTAATTAATACACAGACTACCAGAGTAACTTAAAACAGGACTTTACTATTCGAAGGTCGGGGCGAATCTGCCCAATAAATCCTGACACAGCACTTATATACCGGTGTGGTCACCGTCGGTATTACAGTATACAGAAGCCAACAAAGTAGTGCAGCACCTAAAGTAGTTCTCTTAAAGGTGGACGGTTACATACAATAGTTCTCTTAAAGGTAGACGGGTACATACACTACAATCCTCCCTTTTTAGCTTACAACACACTGATTCCCCATTAAACATACATTATAACATATATACAACTTTATGCAAGACAGTTCACAGATTCAGTCTCTCTGGAGGTTTCCGGACTCTGTCCGGATAACGCCTCGGTGGTGTCGTAACACCCGGCGGGGTAGTAGGTGCTTCTGGCAAGGTCGATTCGGCTTGAAGGACAGTGTCAGGTTCATCTGATTCCAGTATTACCAGATCGGAGGTAGGTGTTCTGGGTATCTCTGTCTCAACATTAACCGTGTAAGGTGGTGGAGTAGGTTGGCCATTTGTGGCTGACCCTATGATCTGCTCAACATGGCGCCTTATTATACTGTCCCCAATGTCCACCGTATACATCAACGGCCCTAGCCTTTTTCCAATAGTTCCAGGCTGCCATTTCTCGGTACGGTAGTCCCGGGCCAAAACTTGTTGACCTATCTGAAAAGATCTAGTTGGCCTTTCATTCATGCCCTGGAATTGCCGGTTCTCTACGTCCCTTCTGACGTTTGGCTTAAGCAAATCCAGCCGGCATCTTAGTCGTCTATTAAAAAAACATCATGGCGGGAGTTTGATTTGTGACCGCATGTGTTGCATTCCTGTACGCCAACAAGAAGCTATCCACCTTATGTTGTAAGTTAATGGCTTCATTACCCATGGCCTTTATGGCCTTCTTGAAGGTCTGGACAAACCTTTCAGCCAATCCATTGGAGGCGGGATGGTATGGGGCTGACGTGTAATGCTTAACCCCATTGCTCTTTAAGAATTTCTTGAATTCTTCGGACACAAATTGCGGTCCGTTATCAGAACAGATCTGTTCCGGCAGCCCATTACTAGCAAACATGGTCCTTAACACTGTGATGGTTTTTTCCGTGGTGGTGGTGGACATCTTGATTACCTCCGGCCACTTGGAGTGTGCATCCACCGCTATTAGAAACATTGAGTCCATAAATGGACCAGCAAAGTCGATGTGTACCCTTTGCCAAGGAGATGAGGGCCACTCCCATGGATGCAGAGGAGCCTGTGGTGGCGCGTTTTGGACCTTCTGGCATCCTAGACAGCTCTTAGTGATTTCTTCGATGTCCCCATCAATGCCTGGCCACCACACAAACGCTCTTGCTAGGTTCTTCATTTTCACTCCACCCAGATGTCCCTCGTGCAGCTCCTTTAACACCTTCTGTTGAAGTTTGGGTGGAATCACCATTCTAGATCCACACATCAGGGTTCCTCGACACACTGACAGCTGTTCTTTTCTCTGCGAAAATGCTGGCAGCGTTGGTTCGCCCTGTGCTGGCCATCCCTCCACCGTTAAATCATAGACTCGTGAGAGAGTCGGGTCATTTCTCGTTTCGTTTTCGATCATCGAATTTGTTACTGGTAGACATTCCACTATGGATGAGTGGAACATCTCTACCGGGTCCACTGTAGTCGCTTCTTCTACTATCGGCAATGGCAAGCGCGATAACCCATCAGCATTTCCATGCTGTTTGGACCTTTTGTATTCGATGTCATATTGGTGTGCCCCAAGTAACACGGACCACCTCTGTAACCTTTGCGCTGTCATGGTGGAAACGGCCTTGTTAGGGTTGAATATGGACACCAACGGCTGGTGGTCTGTCAGTAATGTGAACTTCTTGCCCTGCAGGTAATGATTGAATTTCTTTACGCCCCACACAAGGCTGAGGGCCTCCCTATCTATTTGAGCATAATTTCGCTCCGCGGAGGTCAATGATCGGGACGCGAATGCCACTGGCCTTTCCGAGCCATTTGGTAACTTGTGTGAAAGTACTGCTCCAATTCCATAGGGGGAAGCATCACAAGCTAGACGAAGAGGTAACGTTGGGTTGAAATGAGCCAACACTTCTTCAGAGGTAATCAACGCCTTGCTTCTGCGAAAGGCCTTTTTACATTCCTCACTCCACTTCCATGGTACTTCTTTCCGCAACAGAGCATTCAGCGGATGCAGCACCGTGGATAGATTCGGCAGAAACTTGTGATAATAATTAATCAACCCCAAGAATGATCTTAACTGTGATACGTTTTCCGGAGCGGGGGCCTTCACGACAGCTTCTATCTTGTCAGGTGACTTGTGCAGCCCCTCTCGGTCAATGACATGACCGCAGTACGAGATCCGTTTTTGGAAGAACTCACATTTCTTGCGATTAACTCGAAGGCCATATTCCTTCAACCTAGTGAGCACCAGTTTCAAATTTGTGAGGTGTTCTTCCTCGTCTTCTCCCGTAATCAGGATATCGTCTAAGTAACACTGCGTGCTTGGAATTCCTTGTAATACCTGCTCCATGGCCCCCTGCCAAATTGCTGGAGCCGAAGCTACCCCAAAACCAGTCTATTATAACGATACAAGCCTCTGTGTGTGTTGATGGTGAGGTACTGACGTGACTCTTCCTCGACTTCCATTTGTAAGTATGCCTGTGCCAGGTCTATCTTGGTGAAGTGTTTCCCTCCAGCCAACGAAGCAAAGATATCTTCAATCCGCGGAAGCGGCTATTGTACCGTGTGAAGCACCGGATTCACTGTGATCTTGAAGTCTCCGCAGATGCGGACCTTCCCCGGTCCCCCTGGCTTGTTACTTGGTGAAGACTTCATGACGGGAACAATGGGCGTGGCCCACTCACTCCAGTCCACTTTTGACAGTACCCCTGATTGTTTAAGTTCTTCCAGTTCTGCCTCCACAGCAGGTCGTATCGCGTAAGGTACCGATCTGGCTTTGAAAAATTTTGGGCTTGCATGTTCTGCAATCTTAACCTTTGCTTTAATTCCTCGCAGTGTTCCCAGTCCTTGCTGGAATACCCCTTTAGCTTTGTCCAATATTCTGGACAACCGTTCAGGTTTGACATCTTCCTTTCTGGAATCTACCGTCATGGTGTTTAGTGAATGCCAGTCTATCTTTATTTTCCTGATCCACTCCCGTCCCAGAAGTGGTGGACCTCCCTCAGGCAACACATACAGGTCCATCCTTTGGTGCTCTTTGTCCTTGTATCTCACCTTGACTTCTATCTTTCCGATGGGGTATACTTTGTGCCCCGTGTATGTCTTCAATACTAGTTCCGTATCCCGTAGGGGAATATGCTTGAATAACTTTTTATAATCATGCTTATTCATGACCGTCAACGCCGATCCGGTGTCCACTTCCATTTTCACTTGGACTTTTGCAATCTGTAGTGTGATCCAGATAGCTTGTCGGTCAGCTTCATTACTCACATTGTGAATTCTCAGACTATCCAGTTCCTTGCAGTTGGAGTGTGAGTCCGAATTCTGTTCTTCCGGACTCTTCCTAGTCACCTCATGTACCTTTCTGTACCTCTTTTGTGGTGACTCATTATTGTTGGTCTTCTTTCCTGACCGGCATACCTTAGCTATGTGACCGAGCTTGCCACATTTCCTACATTCCTGGTTTTTAAACCAGCATTGGTTCTGGTCGTGTGTTGTCTTCCCACAACAACAGCATTTCGTTGTACCTGAAGTAATTTGCTGCACCCTGAGTGCTGCTGCCTTTAGCTGCATTTCCGCCGTTCCTTTCGCTGCGGCTTCGTTCGATGCAGCAATAAGGACAGCCTTCTCAAGTGTAAGATCGTTCTCTTCGAGCAGTCGTTTTTGTGTTTCTTCCTTCGACATTCCGCACACAAATTTGTCTCGCAATGCCTCTGTCAGATTCCCTCCAAACTGGCAGTGTTTCGCTAGTCTACGCAGTTCGACCAAGTATTCTGCGTTGCTTTCGTCTTTCCTTTGCGTTCTCGCATAGAATTTGAATCGTTCCGCCAACATCAACGGTGTGGGGTTCAAGTGATCCTTCAGAACAGTCACAATATCATCGAAAGTCTGATCCGCCGGTTTAGCTGGTGCTAGTAGATGCTTCAAGAGCCCGTATGTCTTCGCGCCCATCGAGTTTAGCAAGGTTATAGCTTTGTCATCTTCTTCTATTTTATTGGCCTCACAATAGATCTCAATGCGTTCCACATACGTGGCCCAGTCTTCTACCTCGGAATTAAAATCGTTGATGTTACCACGCTTAGGCATCTTCTTCTCTTCCTGATAACACCACGAATTATTTCTTTAAATTTTCTTTTATTTTTTTTTCCAAGATGGCGGTTCCCGCGAAAATGGCGGTTTCCCGCGCTTATCTTCTTTCCCCGCCCACTTCAACGGCGGTTTCCCGCTTCTGTCTTCTTCCCCGCCTAATGGCGGCTTCCCGCGTTTCTTCCCTAGCGGGAGGGGTACACTTTCCCCACGGGCGACGGCCGCTGGCTTTCAGGTTCACAGCCTGCGCGTCGGCTTCAGTGCTTTCCCTTTTCTCGGCAGGGCAACCGGCGCTGGGTACACCCCATTGACGGCGAACAGTTTCAGCCGCTGGGCTGGCTCTCGCTCAGTTCCCCTTGCTCGGGCTCTGTCTCCCTCCCGCTCGCTCGGCTCTACCGGCGTTGGGTACCCCCCGTTGACAGCGAACAGTTTCAGCCGCTGGACTGGCTCTCGCTCAGTCTCCCTTGGTCGGCTCTGCCTCTCCCGCTCGCTCGGCTCCCAATCGCGCCTCCCAGCCCTCTCGCAGTCCGGAGCTTCCCTCCCCGGCTGTGGCTGAGTTTTTATATCTTCCCGTGCCTACGCTCCCGGTCGCAGCGCTTCATGGCTTCGGTCGCTGCCCGGCCTTTTTCGCCAGTCGCGGTCTAGCTGTCTCACGACGCCGTTGCGTCCCCAGCCTGTCTGTACCGCGGCTTCCTTGCTCCACGCTGCCCCAGTCTCAGCGCCTCTGGGCCCGACTTCTGTCCGGCTCCTTTCCCCCTCGACCGTGGTCGAGTGCACCGCCCTTATCCTCCGGTTATTCTTTTTACTTTTCCCTTACTCACAGTCACCGTGGCCGGCTTGCTTCTCGTGCTGATCAGCTCACTCCTCACCGTGGCAGAAGGGACAGTCAGTGCCTGTTGCTGATGGAAGTCTTTGTCTCTGAATTCTTCCTCCTTTCCAGCTCTGCAGACTCGAGTTTTCTCCCAGCAGAATGACGAGGGCGGTTGCCTCTTCTCGATGCTCATTAACTGCTTCGGAAGTATTGTTGCCGCAGGGTACGATCGGACTCGTCGCCACTGTAAAGTCTGTGGGTTGTTTAGTTAACTAATACACAGACTACCAGAGTAACTTAAAACAGGACTTTACTATTCGAAGGTCAGGGCGAATCTGCCCAATAAATCCTGACACAGCACTTATATACCGGTGTGGTCACCGTCGGTATTACAGTATACAGAAGCCAACAAAGTAGTGCAACACCTAAAGTAGTTCTCTTAAAGGTGGACGGTTACATACAATAGTTCTCTTAAAGGTAGACGGGTACATACACTACATTTTCCATTAGAAGCAACGGCTATTTCTGCCTTCAACCTCCTCAAACGACAACTGGAGAAAGCCACGCTTCGCTCCATTGACAAAAACCTTCCTTTTGTGGTCGAATGCGATGCATCGGAGGTGGCGATCTTGGCTACCTTGAATCAAGGTGGTCGGCCCGTGGCATTCCTATCCAGAACCTTACAGGGTAGCGAGCTCCATTACCCCCCTGTCGAGAAGGAGGCTACAGCCATCATCGAGGCTGTACGCCAGTGGAGTCATTTTCTTGCTCGGCGTCATTTCACACTCATAACTGACCAGCGCTCCGTGGCCTTCATGTTGGATAACCGGAAGCACACGAAAATCAAGAATAATAAAATTCAACTCTGGAGGATGGAGCTGGCCGCCTTTGGATATACTATCCGTTACTGACCCGGCAAACAGAATGTGGCCCCAGATACCTTCACACGGGCATTTTGCTCTTCAATGTCAACGTCGACTCTGGCGGATCTGCATATGGACTTATGCCATCCTGGCGTTACCCGTATGTTGCATTTTGTGTGCTCCAAAAATCTACCATTCTCAATGGAGGACGTAAAGAAAACATGCTCCTCCTGTAGGATTTTGCAGAATTGAAACCACAATTCTTCCGCCCATCAGATGACTTACTCATACATGTAATGCAGCCTATGCAGAGGCTCAGCATAGACTTTAAAGGGCCATTGCTTTCATCGACGCAGAACACCTACCTACTTACGATGGTAGACGAGTATTCACGTGTTCCCTTTGCCTTCCCCTGTCCTAATATGCTTACCTCTACGGTAATTAAATGCCTCGATCAGGACTTTTCCCTTTGCGGGATGGCCAATTTTATCCACACGGATCGGGGTCCCTCCTTTATGTCGAGTGAACTTAAAAGTTATCTCTCCCAACGGGGAATCGCCTCGAGTAAGACGACACCATATCACCCAATTGGCAATGGACAGGTTGAACGATACAATGCCATCATCTGGAACGCTGTCCGTCTGGCACTGAGGTCACGCAACCTACCAGACCAGCAGTGGGAAACTGTGCTCCCCAACGTGTTACATTCTATCAGGTCTCTTCTCTCCACATCCACTAATGTCACACCTCATGAGCGATTCTTCAAGTTCTGGCGTCGCTCGACACATGGGACATCTCTACCGTCATGGTTGGTGGCTCCAGGCCCTGTGCTGCTCCGGAGGTTCGTCTGGTCGGCTAAGAACGACCGTCTCATTGACAAGGTGGAGTTAACGGAGGTAAACCCCACGTATGCGCACGTGCGGTACCCCGATGGCCGGGAGTCCACCGTCTCGCTCAGAGATCTGGCTCCCTGCCCAACCGGTCACACAGGCCCGAATGATGTAGGATCCCACGACGATGATGTCAACACTCCGCACCCCTATGAAGATGATGCCCTACCTGGAACATCGAGGGATCTGCCAGCAGTGCTACCGGATCAACTCAGGGAGCCGAACGCTCCCCGTAGGATGGCCACCCGAAATCAGGACGCCGGACAATCTCCGGCTACGACCCAGGATGAGGCCAGCTCTGCACCTGTGGGGACCCGCACCCGGAGTCATGATATTCCCAGCTCTCCACAGGACGATCAAGATGATGCGGACTCTACCGACTTACCGGTACGGGCCAAGCGACCCAGGGACCAGGACACGGTCCAGGTAGACGTGCCTTCCTATTATGTCCATGTATGATTGAGACACAGACAGCAGGAGTTGAACAAAGCAAGTCTTTACTGAAAGGAGTCAATCGGGAAACTGAAACTACAGAGGCTTACTAGCGCCTTTTATACAGGGGCGGTCACTGCCGGTACTGCAGTCTGAGACCAGTTATTCTCTTAAAGGTACATACACAACAATTCCTCCCCTTTTTAGATAAACAGTACATAACATTCATTTAACAACTAAATGATAACTAATTACAATCACAATTACAGTTGCTAGATACATTGGTTAAGTTTAAGCAATAAGTTCAGCCTTTGAGGAGGCTTCCTGATTCTGTCTGGATAATGCCTCTTTGGGGTATCCGGTTCCTCTGGCAAGGTTGAGTCAGGATCAATGTCGTCGTTTGGTTCATCTGCTTCCAATATCACCGATTCTGTGGTAGCTGCAATTGGTACGTCGATTTCATTACCAGGTGTATCAGGTCGTGGTGTGGAGTTGATGTTTTCCAGTGACTCTAGAATCTGGTCAGCATGGCGTCTTACAATGCTCTCTCCAACGTCCACGGTATACATGAGAGGTCCTCCGAGTGACTCCGAGCGACTCCAGAACATCTTGGAAGGGGAGGGTGAACAGCCAGTTGTCGTGGCGCATATAGGCACCAACGATATAGGTAAAAAGCGGGATGAGGTCCTAAAAGCGGAGTATAGGGAGTTAGGAGATAAATTAAAAAACAGGACCTCAAAGGTAGTAATCTCAGGATTGCTACCAGTGCCACGTGCTAGTCAGAGTAGAAATAGAAGGATACTTCAGATGAATACGTGGCTAGAGGAATGGTGCCAGGGGGAGTGATTCAAGTTCCTGGGACATTGGAACCGGTTCTGGGGGAGGTGGGACCAGTTCAAACCGGACGGTTTGCACCTGGGCAGGGCTGGAACCAATGTCCTAGGGGGAGTGTTTGCTAGTGCTGTGGGGGAGGGTTTAAACTAAAATGGCAGGGGGTTGGGAACCTGAGCAGGGAGACAGAGGAAAGGGAAACAAGGATAAAAGCAAAAGATAGGAAGGAGAAAAACAAAAGTGGCAGTCAGAGAAATCAACGGTTTAAATCAAACATGGCCACAGTAAATAATAATTCTAATAGGTCTAAGAGCGTTAAAAAAACAAGCCTGAAGGCTTTGTGTCTTAATGCGAGGAGCATTTGTAATAAGGTGGATGAATTGGCTGCGCAAATAGAAGTAAACAAATACGATTTGGTTGGGATTACGGAAACGTGGCTCAAGGAAGGCCAGGACTGGGAACTCAACATCCAGGGGTATTTGATATTCAGGAAAGATAGGCAAAAAGGAAAGGGAGGTGGGGTAGCATTACTGGTTAAAGAAGGGATTAACACAATTGTAATGAAGGATATTAGCTCTGATGAGGTGGAATCTGTATGGGTAGAATTGAGAAATACTAAGGGGAAAAAAACATTAGTGGGAGTGGTTTACAGGCCTCCAAACAGTAAGGCGGAGGTTGGGGATGGCATTAAAAGAGAAATTAAAGAAGTGTGCAATAAGGGCACAGCAGTCATCATGGGTGACTTTAATCTACATATAGATTGGGCCAACCAAATGAGTAACAATACTGTGGAGGAGGAATTCCTGGAGTGTTTACGGGATGGTTTCCTGGACCAATATGTCGAGGAACCAACCAGAGATCAGGTCATCTTAGACTGGGTATTATGTAATGAGAAAGGATTAATTAGCAATCTTGTTGTAAGAGGCCCCTTGGGTCGGAGCGATCATAATATGATCGAATTCTTCATTAAGATGGAGAATGAAGTAGTTGACTCAGAGACTAGGGTCCTCAATTTAAATAAAGGAAACTATGATGGTCTGAGGAGCGAGTTGGGTAGGATTGATTGGGGAATGGCACTCAGATGGTTGACGGTGGATAGGCAATGGCAAACATTCAAAGACCGAATGGATGCACTACAGAATTTGTTCATCCCAGTTTGGCATAAAAATAAAACAAAAAAGGTGACTCAACCGTGGCTAACAAGGGAAATTAGGGATAGCATAAGGTCCAAGGAGTGGGCATATAAATTGGCCAGAAAAAGCAATAATCCTGAGGATTGGGAGCAGTTTAGGATTCAACAAAGGAGGACAAAGGGATTAATTAAGAAAGGGAAAAGAGAATATGAGAGTAAGCTTGCAGGGAACATAAAAACTGACTGTAAAAGCTTTTATAGATATGTGAAGAGAAAAAGATTGGTGAAGTCAAGCGTAGGTCCCTTGCAGTCAGAATCGGGGGAATTTATAATGGGGAACAAAGAAATGGCAGACCAACTAAATACATATTTTGGTTCTGTCTTCACAAAGGAGGACACAAATAACCTCCCAGAGATGCCGGGGAACATAGGGTCTGATGAAAGGGTGGAACTGAAAGAAATCAGTATTTGTAGGGAAATGGTGTTAGGAAAATTGATGGGACTGAAGGCCGATAAATCCCCAGGGCCTGATAATCTACATCCCAGGGTACTTAAGGAAGTGGCCCTAGAAATAGTAGATGCATTGCTGGTCATCTTCCAAAACTCGATAGACTCTGGAACGGTACCCATGGATTGGCGGGTAGCTAATGTTACCCCACTATTCAAAAAAGGTGGTAGAGAAAAGGCGGGGAATTATAGACCGGTAAGCTTGACATCGGTAGTGGGGAAAATGCTAGAGTCCATTCTAAAAGATGTAGTAACAGAGCACTTGGAAAGCAGTGATTGGATCGGACAAAGTCAACATGGATTTACAAAAGGTAAATCATGCTTGACTAATCTACTGGAATTTTTTGAGGATGTAACTGGTAAAATAGATAAGGGAGAACCAGTGGATGTGGTGTATTTGGACTTTCAGAAGGCTTTCGATAAGGTCCCGCATAAGAGATTATCGTGCAAAATTAAGGCACATGGGATTGGGGGCAAGGTATTGACTTGGATAGAGAACTGGTTGGCGGACAGAAAGCAAAGAGTTGGAATAAATGGTTCATTTTCCGAGTGGCAGGCAGTGACTAGTGGGGTACCACAAGGATCGGTCCTAGGACCCCAGCTGTTCACAATATATATTAATGATCTGGACGAGGGAATTGGATGTAATATCTCCAAATTTGCAGACGACACAAAGCTGGGGGGCAGGGTATGCTGTGAGGATGATGTCGTGAAACTCCAGTACGATTTGGACAGGTTGGGTGATTGGGCAGAAACATGGCAAATGCACTATAATGTGGATAAATGTGAGGTTATCCACTTTGGTGGCAAATATAGGAAGGCAGATTATTATTTGAATGGTAATAGATTGGGAGAAGTGGAAGTGCAAAGAGACCTGGGTGTTCTTGTACACCAGTCGCTGAAGGTAAGCATGCAGGTGCAGCAGGCGGTTAAGAAGGTGTGATGAAATAACTGTGTTCTGATATTTGTACTTGTACTTGTAATGTCTGGAATGTTCCACCGGGGGGAACCACTAATGCTCCTCCCTGGCCCTGCCCCTCTTCTGGTATGTTCTACCAAGGGCTCGGTCGATGATGAACTCTGTTAACTCTGCCATGATTCTTACTTAATAAAAGGCTTCAGTCTTAAGCTTTAACTTCACGGATTCGGGCAGTTATTTGGCACATCAATTTTATTAAGTAACAACTTTTGGAAGATGGATCGATTTTTGAAACCAGAGCGTCTGGATATCGATCCCCATTCGGCAGATGCGTTGAAGAAATTTACGCATTGGCTCCGATATTTTGAACACTTCATCGCATCATCGACCGATCCGACGGTTAACAAGTTGGGTCTTCTAACCAACTTCGTAAGTCATCAAACTTACTCTATAATTGAAGATATTACTACATATGAAGAGGCCCTCACAGCTCTTAAAGCCCAGTACCTTAAGTCGATTAACGAAGTATACGCCAGGTATCTCCTGTCTACTCGCAGGCAATTACCCGAGGAATCTCTGGACGATTTCCTGCAGGACCTTAAGGCTTTGGCTAAGGGTTGCAACTACAAGGCTGTCTCTGCCATAGTGTATCAGGAAGAAGCCATCCGTGATTCTTTCATATCTGGCCTCCGATCTAATTATATTAGACAGAGACTCCTCGAGAACGACTTGTTAGTTTGAAAAACGGTCGTCGCTGCTGCTCGATCGTTAGATGTAGCCCAGAAGAATTCAGAAGTGTATGCATCAGCCCATGCATCTCTCTCAGCCTCGTGTGTTCCGAGTATGGAGGCATCCATAACACCAATGGAGCCCCCACTTAATCCTATTGTTGCGGCTGTGCCCCATGGGTCTAAGTGTTATTTTTGTGGCCAATCTGAACACCCCAGGCAAAGTTGCCCAGCCAGAGAGGCTACCTGTTTTAAATGTAAGAAACGGGGACATTTTAGTAAAGTGTGTAAGGGTAATCCTGTACCCGATGTCTTCTCTGCTGCCGCCTATCGTTTTACTCTAGCCTCGGCTACAGTTGACCAGACCATACCGTGTTCCTTGTCAAAATCTATGATGGACATTAAGATTAATGGTCGTCCTACTGGGTGTTTGATAGACTGTGGCAGTACTGAAAGTTTTATACACCCCAACCTTGTTAACTCCTGCTCATTGAAGGTGTATCCTACTCGAAGTGAAATTGTGATGGCATCCAAATCCCTTACTTCGGAGGTAACTGGATATTGTAAAGTCACATTGACCGTTAAGGATACGGAGTACAAGGACTTTAAACTCCTCATATTACCTCAGTTGTGTGTGAACTTAATATTAGGCTTGGACTTCCAGTGTCAGCATGAGAGCGTTACCCTTAAGTATGGTGGATCTCAGCCTCCGCTCACAGTCTGCGGCCTTTCTACTTTAAACGTAAGTCCGCCTTCTTTGTTTGCGAACCTTGCTCCTAATTGTAGACCTATAGCGACTAAGAGTCGACGGTATAGTTCAGAAGATAAAACATTTATAAAAGAGGAAGTGGAAAGGCTTCAACGGGAGGGAATCATCGAACACAGTGGTAGCCCGTGGCGTGCCCAGGTGGTGGTGGTTAAAACTAATGAGAAGAAAAGACTTGTGGTCGATTATAGCCAGACTATAAACTTGTATACCCAATTAGACGCCTATCCTTTGCCTCGTATTTCTGAGATGGTGAACCAGATAGCTCAGTACCGCGTGTTCTCCACCATTGATTTAAAGTCTGCCTACCATCAACTCCCCATCAAAATAGAAGACTGACCTTATACGGCAAGCTAATGGGCGCCTGTACCAATTCCTTCGGGTGCCCTTTGGAGTGACGAATGGGGTATCCGTCTTCCAACGGGAGATGGATCGTATGGTGGATGAATACGCGTTGGAAGCAACATTCCCGTACCTGGACAATGTTACCATCTGTGGGCGTGACCAATGGGAGCATGATCAAAATCTCGCGAAGTTCCTAGAGACTGCAAAGAGGTTAAACCTGACCTACAACGAAAACAAGTGTACCTTCAATACTACACGTTTGTGTATTCTTGGTTGCGTTGTGGAGAATGGGGTAATCAGGCCAGACCCTGAAAGATTACGCCCACTTAAGGAATTACCTTTACCTCACACTATAAAAGCTTTACGAAGGTGTCTGGGATTCTTCTCGTACTATGCCCAGTGGGTGGCTAGCTACTCAGATAAAGTCCGACCTCTTATTAAGTTGACGTCTTTTCCGCTATCGGCGGAAGCTCAGGAGGCTTTCCTTAATATCAAACGGGATATTGAGAAGGCAGTGGTATGTGCCGGGGATGAGAAGACCCCATTTCAAGTGGAAAGTGATGCATCTGAATTTGTGTTGGCAGCAACTCTTAACCAAGCTGGTAGACGAGTAGCTTTCTTCTCTCGTACATTGCAAGAACCAGAAGTTCGACATTCTTCAGTGGAAAAGGAGGCACAGGCAATTATTGAAGCAGTCAGGTATTGGAGACATTATCTCGCTGGCCAACGTTTTACGCTCATTACTGACCAGCGATCTGTGGCCTTTATGTTCAACACTAAGCAGAGAGGCAAGATCAAAAATGATAAGATTTTAAGATGGCGAATAGAACTGTCAACATATGACTATGATATTCAGTACAGGCCTGGAGTATTTAATGAGCCATCGGATGCTTTGTCATGAGGAGTATGTGCTAGTCTAGGTACAGATAAGCTTCAAAGTCTCCACGACGCACTCTGCCACCCTGGGGTTACCAGAATGAACCACTTCATTAAGTCCCACAATCTACCCTACTCTATTGAGGAGGTCCGGACAATGACCAGAACCTGTCATGTTTGTGCTGAATGCAAACCCCGCTTCTATAAGCCATCTGAGCCAGCTCATCTTATTAAAGCAACTCGACCATTTGAGCGTTTGAGTCTCGATTTTAAAGGTCCCCTTCCATCGAGCGACCGTAATGTCTATTTTCTTAATATTATAGACGAGTACTCTCGGTTCCCTTTTGTTATCCCCTGTCCGGATGTGACTAGTGCTGTTGTAATTAAATGCCTCTGCCAACTGTTTTCCTTGTTCGGCATGCCTAACGATATACATAGTGATAGGGGTTCTTCCTTTATGAGCGAAGAATTATGACAGTTTTTGCTATCGAAGGGGATTGCAACGAGTAGAACTACCAGCTATAACCCTCGTGGTAATGGGCAGGTCGAGAAAGAAAATGCGACAGTGTGGAAGGCTATCGTACTGTCTCTGAAGTCACGAGGCCTGCCGACCTCTCACTGGCAGGATGTCCTGCCAGATGTGCTGCATTCCATAAGGTCTCTTTTGTGTACAGCGACGAATGCCACCCCTCATGAAAGGATGTTTAGTTTTCCAAGAAAAGCTACTAATGGAGTATCGTTACCCACATGGTTGACGACCACGGGCCCTGTGTTGTTGCGCAGACATGTGAGAGGCCACAAGACTGATCCACTGGTGGAGGAAGTACAACTCCTCCATGCTAATCCCCAGTATGCGTATATTCAATATTCAGATGGGCGAGAGGATACGATCTCTATTAAAGATCTTGCACCTGCTGGAGCTCGAAAAGAGTTCGACTCTGAGAGTAGAGGTTTCAATCGTGGTATTGGACCTTCAGAGACACAAACCCTCAGTGTGGAAAATACTGATGATTCTGGGAATTCGAATGAACCAGAGTTAGTACTCCGGGAGGAGCCTCAGCAAGAGTTACGTCATTCCCAGGGGATTATCAGACCTCCTGACAGACTGAATCTATAGCAGGGGGTGAATGTGATGAAATAACTGTGTTCTGATATTTGTACTTGTACTTGTAATGTCTGGAATGTTCCACCGGGGGGAACCACTAATGCTCCTCCCTGGCCCCGCCCCTCTTCTGGTATGTTCTACCAAGGGCTCGGTCGATGATGAACTCTGTTAACTCTGCCATGATTCTCACTTAATAAAAGGCTTCAGTCTTAAGCTTTAACTTCACGGATTCGGGCAGTTATTTGGCACATCAGAAGGCAAATGGTATGTTGGCCTTTGTAGCAAGAGGGTTCGAGTACAAGAACAAGGATGTCTTGCTGCAGTTGTACAGGGCCTTGGTGAGACCACACCTTGAGTATTGTGTGCAGTTTTGGTCGCCTTACCTGAGGCAGGACGTTCTTGCCATGGAAGGAGTGCAGCGAAGATTCACCAGGCTGATACCTGGGATGGCAGGAATGATGTATGAGGAGAGATTGTGTCGATTGGGCTTATACTCACTGGAGTTTAGAAGATTGAGAGGGGATCTCATCAAAACCTATAAAATTCTGTCAGGCCTGGACAGACTAGATGCAGGAAGGATGTTTATGATGGCCGGGGAGTCCAGAACCAGGGGTCATAGTCTAAGGATAAGGGGTAAGCCATTTAGGACTGAAATGAGGAGGAATTTCTTCACCCAGAGAGTGGTGAACCTGTGGAATTCTCTGCCACAGAGGGCGGCGGAGGCCAGTTCATTAAGTATATTCAAGAAAGAGTTGGATATATTTCTTAAGGCTAAAGGGATCAAGGGATATGGGGAGAAGGCAGGGACCGGGTACTGAATTTGGATGATCAGCCATGATCTCATTGAATGGCGGAGCAGGTTCGAAGGGCCGAATGGCCTACTCCTGCTCCTATCTTCTATGTATCTATGTATCTATGTATCCTTGCCGTGTACAAATTGTTCCTGGCTGCCATTTCTCAGTGCGGTAGGCCCGGGCCAAAACTGGTTGACCTATCTTAAAACTCCTGGTCGGCCTTTCATTCATATTCTGAAACTGCCTGTTCTCCACATCTCTTCGGACGTTTGGCTTAACCAAATCCAAGCGGCATCTTAGTCTTCGATTGAAGAACATCATGGCTGGAGTTTGGTTGGTAACCGCATGTGTCGCATTCCGGTAGGCAAACAAAAAGTTGTCCACCTTGTGTTGTAGGGGTATATCTTCATTACACATTGCCTTGATAGCCTTCTTGAATGTTTGAACAAACCTCTCGGCCAATCCATTAGTGGCTGGATGATATGGGGCAGATGTGTAATGCTTAACACCATTGTTCTTTAAGAACCTCCGGAACTCTTCAGACACAAACTGTGGTCCATTGTCAGAGCAAATCTGTTCAGGCAGCCCATTCCTGGCGAATATGGTTCGTAAAACTGTGATCGTTTTTTCCGTTGTGGTTGAGGACATTTTTATTACCTCTGGCCACTTTGAATGTGCATCCACCGCAATTAAAAACATCGAGCCCATGAAGGGACCAGCAAAATCAATGTGCACCCTTTGCCATGGAGATGAGGGCCACTCCCATGGATGGCTTGTGGTGGGGCGTTTTGGACCTTCTGGCATCCTGCACAGCTCTTGGTCATCTCTTCGATTTCTCTATCGATACCCGGCCACCACACAAACGCTCTGGCTAAGTTTTTCATTTTTACCCCACCCAGATGACCCTCATGAAGCTCATTGAGCACTCTATCCATCAACTTAGGTGGAATTACTACTCTGGATCCACACATCAAGGTTCCTCTGCACACTGACAGCTGTTCTCTTCTCGGCGAGAATGCTGGCAGCAGTGGTTCGCCATGTGCTGGTCATCCCTTCATCGTTAAATCATAGACCCGTGATAGTGCCGGGTCATTCCGTGTTTCCTTTTCTATGTTTGCATTCGTCACAGGGAGACATTCGACTATGGTCGAGTGGAATAACTCCATTGGATCCACTGCAAGGTCTTCTTCTTCCACCGTCGGCAACGGTAGGCGTGACAATCCATCAGCATTCCCATGCTGTTTAGTTCCTTTGTACTCGATGTCATATTGGTGTGCCCCTAGGAAAAGGGACCACCTCTGCAGCCGTTGCGCTGTCATTATCGGTACGCCGTTCTGAGGGTTGAAAATGGAGACAAGAGGTTGATGATCGGTTAGTAGAGTAAATTTTTGACCGTGCAAGTAGTGATTGAACTTCTTCACCCCCCACACTAGGCTGAGGGCCTCTCTGTCAATCTGGGCGTAGTTACGCTCGGCAGAAGTTAACGAGCGTGACGCAAAAGCTATCGACCTCTCTAAACCATCAAGGAATTTATGTGACAGTACCGCCCCAATGCCGTAGGGAGATGCATCACACGCCAGTCTGATCGGCAGTGCTGGGTTGTAGTGAGCCAATACTTCTCTTGAAGTGATTAAGTCCTTACTCTTCTGAAAGGCCCGCTTACAGTCATTGCTCCATTTCCATGCTACTCCCGTTCGTAGCAGGGCGTTCAGTGGGTGCAGGATTGTCGACAAATTCGGCAAAAACTTATGGTAGTAATTCACCAATCCGAGGAATGACCTCAGTTGCGACACATTTTCAGGCGCTGGGGCCTTAACAACCGCTTCAATTTTGTCAGGGGACTTATGTAACCCCTCTTCATCAATCACGTGGCCACAATACGATATCTGTTTCTTAAAAAACTCGCACTTGGGGCAGTTGGCTCGTAGCCCATGTTCCCGTAGTCTAGTGAGCACCTGTTCTAGGTTGTTAAGGTGTTCGCTGTCATCTTCACCTGTCACAAGGATGTCGTCCAAGTAACACTGAGTCCCCGGAATCCCTTGCAGGACTTGTTCCATCGCTCTTTGCCATATCGCCGGAGCTGATGCTACTCCGAATACCAATCGATGATACTGGTAAAGACCTTTGTGAGGGTTTATCGTGAGATACTTCCTAAAGGATTCTTCAACCTCCATCTGCAAATATGCTTGTGCTAGGTCAATTTTTGTAAAACGCTTCCCTCCAGACAGTGAGGCAAAGATGTCTTCTATCCTTGGAAGAGGATATTGTACTGTGTGAAGGACTGGGTTCACTGTCACCTTGAAATCCCCACAGATGCGAACCTTCCTTGGCTCCTCAGACTTATTGCTTAACGTTTTCTTCATGACAGGAATGATGGGTGTCGCCCACTCGTTCCAGTCGAACTTAGACAACATGCCTGCCTTCTCCAGATTCTCCAGCTCTGCCTCGACGGCTGGGTGAATTGCCTATGGTACCGGTCTTGCTTTGAAAAACTTGGGCATTGCATTCTCTTCTATTTTTATCGAGGCGGTTACGCCTTTAAGAGTGCCCAGTTCTTGTTGAAATACCTCTTTGGCGTTAGCTAAGATTGTTGACAATCGTCCAGGAGTGACGTCTTCATCTTTTTTACCGTCCACCGTCATTGCATGAATGGAGTGCCAATCTAAGCTTATCTTCCTGATCCATTCACATCCCAATAACGGTGGTCCACCATTTTGCAGTATGTAGAGATACAATTTCCGTATTTTCTTGCCGTTGTATTCGACAGGCACCCTTATTTTTCCTCTGGGGTATACTTTTTGCCCCGTATACATCGTCAAGACGATGGATGTCTCTCTCAAGGGTATGTGTGAGAATAGCCGCTCGTAGTCTCGTCGATTCATGATGGTTAGCGCTGATCCTGTATCCAATTCCATTTTAACTTGGGACCCTGCTATCAT
Organism: Somniosus microcephalus; assembly: GCF_052327205.1. NCBI lineage: Eukaryota > Metazoa > Chordata > Chondrichthyes > Squaliformes > Somniosidae > Somniosus > Somniosus microcephalus. The sequence continues at coordinate 63,366,143 of NC_141000.1, read as the reverse complement.
GAGGGTGACCCAAATGGTTCGGTGATCCTCTTTTGCGATTACATTGTGAAGTTTGAGACAGCTTAGTCTCCTGTTCCCGGATTCACTATCGCTCATCTGGTCTTCGGAACTACTGTCCGTCATCTTTTGTACTTTCTTGTACGGTTCCTTAGTAGCCTTTTTGTTGTCGCTGGTCTTCTTCCCAGACCTGCAAACTCGCGCAATGTGTCCCATCTTTCCGCATTGCCTGCATATTTTGTCCTTGGACCAGCAGTCCTTCTGGTCATGGTTAGTTCTGCCGCAGCGATAACATTTTGCAAATCCCCATGTCATTTCATGGGTGCCGTATTCCTGTGGCTTTTGTTGAATTTCCGCAGCTCCCCTGGCTGCTGCTTTGTACGATACTGCCACGCTGAAAGCCCTATCTAGCGTCAGCTCTTTCTCTGAGAGTAACTTCTTCTGTGTTCCTTCACTCAGGAGTCCACAGACAAATTTGTCCCGTAGGGTATCTGCCAGTCCTGCTCCGAACTGGCAGTGCTTTGATAGCTTGCATAGTTCGGTAAGGTACTCAGCATTGCTCTCATCTTTATGCTGAGTTCTCCTGTGGAATTTAAATCTTTCTGCTATCAACAGCGGTGCAGGGTTTAGGTGTTCCTGTCGGACAGCAACAATTTCGTTAAAACTCTTCGCCTTTGGTTTGGCTGGAGTAATCACGTCCCGCAATAGGCCGTACGTTCTAGCGCCCATTAAGTTTAGCAATACCGATGCCTTTTACTCATCGCTATTTCGTTTGCCTCGCAATATAACTCGACTCTTTCCACATACGTGGTCCAGTCCTCTATTGTATTATCAAAGGCAGTGATACAGCCAGTCTTCGGCATCTTGAAAATCTAAAATGGCGCCTCCCGCGCTTTGCCTTCTTCCCCGATTTAACAAAATGGCGCCTCCCGCGCTTTGCCTTCTTCCTCCGCTGATTAAGATGGCGCCTCCCGCGCTTTTGCCTTCTTCCCCGCTGTTGCTAGTGCTGCTTTCCGCGGTTTCCATTGCAACCTGCAGCTCCTCGTGGTTTCCTGCGCGTCTAATATTTCTTTTTTTTATTATTTTCCCGTCGTGGAACAACCCTGTGGGACTCTTGCCTCCCTCTTCTTGGGTCTATACGCAGCCCGGCTTCGTAGCACCGGCCGCGCCCTGTGTGCTCCACCCTCTCTCCTCTTCCCGACAACGCTGCTCGGCCCCGTTGCAAGCCACCCGCTCGAGTTCACGACCGCCGCAGCCCAGGAAGGATCAGTGTACTACCTGCCACCAGCCCGATTAGCTGAAGCACCGTTGACAGGAACCAGGCCCCGCTTTCGACAGCTTCTCCAGCAATCTTCAACTCCGCTAACACAGGGGTGGATGCCCACGGTTGACGCCCGTTTCTACAGCTTCTTTCTTCCTTCTGGCCTCGACCTCTGCTCACTTCGCTGCAGGAATGGATCCCAGGAGGTGGTGCAGACCGTAGGTAAGTTCGTATCTGCTCGTCGCCAGTATTATGTCCGTGCATGATTGAGACACTGACAGCAGGAGTTGAACAAAACAAGTCTTTACTGAAAGGAGTCAATCGGGAAACTGAAACTACAGAGGCTTACTAGCGCCTTTTATACAGGGGTGGTCACTGCCGGTACTGCAGTCTGAGACCAGTTATTCTCTTAAAGGTACATACACAACACTACAGCTATTTTTGGTCCACCTAGTCCATTAAAGGAAGACTGGACTTCCAATCCTTTTAGGGAGGAAGAATGTCATAAATCACAACTTCTACGAGAAGTAACTCGGGAAGTACTACTGAACGGCCAGCTGAGGGCGCCGCCCGAGGAGTATAAATACTAGGGCGTGGGCCCAGCTTGGCCAGAGACAGTCTGGAAACAGGAAGCTAGTGGCTACTAACTAGACCTCCATGTTTTGTTACAAGTCGATTAAAGCCTTGCTTTATGTACAACCAAGTGCGCAGTGAGTCTTTATTACGTCACGATGGGTGGACATGCAAGGTAAGTTGGTGTGAGTAATGATGTGCAGGAGTAGGGTTGGGAAGGCAGAGTGATGGTGATGTGATGAGAGGCACAGCAGGATGAAGTTGAGTGTGGCTTTGCACTCACCTTTTTTGATCTAAAGAGATCATTGAAACATTTATGGCACTGCTCCCAGGTCCTCCTGACAACATCCCTGCTGTTCACCTCCTCTGCTATTTTGAGCCAGGCTCCTTTTGTCTGCTGGGGAGGTCTCTTCCACCCATCAGAAGGGATGAGGACTTCCCTGTGTGCTCTGACTCCCTCCACAAGCATATGGAGGAAGTCATCTGAGAACCTGGGTGTAGCCCTCTGCCTCTGTGAAGTCATGTTTGCAACACTCCAATGGTGCAGTGCAGTGCCTGTACTATCCTAGATGAACCTTCAAATGCAATGTGGCCATGGCTCCTTTAAATATCCCAGCTGGAAACATGTTATCGATGATGTCATCAGACCTGCACCATTTAATAGGGCCGGGTAACATGCAGGGCTGCCTTATTAGGTGCCATTAATGGAATTTCGATTTCAGGAGCGGGATGGAATGAGGAATGGGGTCGTGACCCGCCATGGCGACCGCCCGCACTCGACCTGACCAGGTACAGACAATTCCAGCCGTAGTCACTTGTAATGTGGGAAATGCGGCAGCCAATTCGTGCACAGCAATGTGATAATGAACAGATAATCTGTTTTTGTTATGTTGATTGAGAGATAAATATTGGACAGGACACCGGGGATAACTCCCCTGCTCGTCTTCGTAATAATGCCATGGGATCTTTTACATCCACCTGAAAGAGCAGATGGGGCTTCGGTTTAACATCTTATCCAAAAGCCGGCACCTCCGACAGTGCAGCACTCCTTCAGCACTGCACTGGAGTGTCAGCCTAGATTTCTGTGCTCAAGTCTCTGGAGTGAGACTTGAACCCACAACCTTCTGACTCAGAGGCGAGAGTGCCACCCACTGAGCCACAGATGACACTCTAGTAATTTCATAATTTCAGCTGATACTGAAACCCAGCATTCTTCAAAAAGTGAATAGTATTTCTTATTTTGCTTCTGAAAGGTATTCTTGCTTTTAGGACATGCGAAAATAAGCAAACCAAATGAATACCTTTGAAAATCCTCATTTATTCTTGTTCAATGTTGTTAATTTTGACCCCTTTTTAAAATCCTACATTATTATTCAACCTTTTCAGTATAGGCAGAATAAGGATAGGGTAGGAGGCGGAGTGAAAATGATAATTCTGTATATTGGGGTAATTTAGTTGGATTCTACAATGTAGATGTCACTGTTGTCTTACATTTTATAAAACTTGTTTTTCCATCTGCAAATTCATTGGCATTCTCTGAATGGTATCAGAGAATTTAATGTAAAACACTTGATATATTGTTGGACAGCTCTGTCTTTCTGTGTATAACGGTATTCCCATTTCAGCAGCTACTTAACTTGTCTATCAGAATACATTTATCACAAGGATGACTTATATGCTGAAATTATGTTTGTGGTGAAGGAGTTTAACCTCAGTATCTGACAGAACATGTAAATTCACTCTTCTTTGGAGCATGAATTTACTCTGATGTAATCCTCTGTGTCCTTACTTAGTTCTGTTTTGTTCTGTTGGATCTGAATTTGAATTTGAATAGTACAACACACCTTTTAAATAAATCAAGGGACATCTCACACCCAAAAACAGAGTACCATTCTGACAGTAAAAGACCATTCATAGATCATCACTGTAATAAAATACTTGGAAAGAAACACTGACATATTGTGTAACTTTTTTTAGACAATGACATGTTTGATATAAAAACAGTACATCACCAGTAGATCACCTATTATGTCGCTCACACATTACATAGACATAAGGATGAAATTGGGCTCGGTAGCGCCCGTTTTCTGGGTGCTACAAGGCACCTTAAGATTCCAAAATGGCATCCGCAGCACGCACGCATACTTCTTGTGCAAAGTGTGCCGGGACCATATTGGTAAACGAGTTAGCACGCGCACCTAACATCCACCGGTAGTATGCAGAGCAGGCAGATTATGACGTCAATCAATGTGCAACGCTGATTTGTTACCAGTGCTGCCATTTTGGAGCTCCGCGCTCCAGCCTACGCCCTCTCTTAACCTCCAACAGCTGAACACGCGCCCAACGGCAGGAAGGCCCCTCCCACCAGCACTAATTAAAGGGAACCTCTACTACTTACAGGTTAGTTGCTGGATTATTTATTCGGGCTGTTGCTGCACTTCTATGCATTTTGGGTGCTTTTCCATACTTGTTAAAAGTTTCAGTAGTCTACAGGGAGTGGTTTGGCTGTTGCTTAAATACTTTTCTGGTAATTTAAATGGTGTGCACAAACCACTTACTTCCAGAAATGGGTAGCCTAGTAGGCCTTCCTCTTGGAATTGAGCATGACTGAGAGAATGAGCAGAGGTGTCATTGACAGTGCTATCTATCAAGCGGCACTTACTCACGAATAACCTGCTCACTGATGCCCAGTTTGGGTTCCGCCAAGACCACTCGGCTCCCGACCTCATTAAAGCCTTGGTCCAAACATGGACAAAGGAGCTGAATTCCAGAGGTGAGGTGAGAGTGACTGCCCTTAACATCAAGGCAGCATTTGACCAAGTGTGCCTTCAAGGAACCTAGTAAAACTGAAGTCAATGGGAATCAGGGGGAAAACGCTTCACTGGCTGGAGTCATACCTAGCACAAAGGAAGATGGTTGTGGTGATTGAAGGTCAATCATCACAGCCCCAGGACATCGCTGCAGGAGTTCCTCAGGGCAGTGTCCTAGGCCCAACCATCGTCAGCTGCTTCATCAATGACCTTCCCTCCAACATAAGGTCAGAAATGGGGATGTTCGCTGATGACTGCACAGTGTTCAGCACCATTCACAACTCCTCAGGTAATGAAGCAGTCCATGCCCGCATGCAGCAAGACCTGGACGATGTTCAGGCTTGGGCTGATAAGTGGCAGGTAACATTCGCTCCACAGAAGTGTCAGGCAATGGCTATCTCCAACAAGTGAGAGTCTAACCACCTCCCCTTGACATTCAACGGCATTACCATCACCGAATCCCCCACCATCAACATCCTGGGGGTCACTTAACTGGACCAGCCACATAAATACTGTGGCAACAAGAGCAGGTCAAAGGCTAGGTATTCTGTGGCGAGTGTCTCACCTCCTGACTCCTCAAAGCCTTTCCACCATCTACAAGGCACAAGTCAGGAGTGTGATGGAATACTCTCCACTTGCCTGGATGAGTGCAGCTCCAACAACACTCAAGAAGCTCGACACCATCCAGGACAAAGCAGCCCATTTGATTGGCACCCCATCCACCACCTTAAACATTCACTCCCTCCACCACCAGCGTACCGTGGCTGCAGTGTGTACCATCTACAGGATGTACTGCAGCAACTCGCCAAGGCTTCTTCGGCAGCACCTCCCAAACCCGCGACCTCTACCACCTAGAAGGACAAGGGCAGCAGGCGCATGGGAACATCACCACCTCCAAGTTCCCCTCCAAGTCACACACCATCCTGACTTAGAAGTATATTACCGATCCTTCATTGTCGCTGGGTCAAAACCCTGGAACTCCCTACCTAACAGTACTGTGGGAGTACCTTCACCACACGGACTGCAGCGGTTCAAGAAGGCGGCTCACCACCACCTTCTCAAGGGCAACTAGGAATGGGCAATAAATGCTGGCCTTGCCAGCGACGCCCAAATCCCATAAGCGGATAAAAAAAAAGGCCATGCAGAGCAGGACAAGCTTCTAGAGGAGGACGGAGGAGGAGGGGGAACAAGGGCTCTCAGCAGGAGGCCATATCTGCCCAGGATGTTCAGGGAGCAATTCTCCGACCTGAACCGCAGTGACGACCGATGTTTGAGACTTTGCACTTCACTAAGGAGGTCATCACTGAAATCTACCAACTGCTACAGCCACAACTCCAACCTCAGGGCAGGGCAAGGACCGTGGCTATGAACATTTATGTGTCTGGCTCCTTCCAGGCTGCTGCTGGAGATATTAGCAACATCTCACAATTTGCAGTGCACTGCTGCATAAGGGAGGTAACTGAGGTTCTCTATGCAAATAGAGGTAACTTCATTTCATTCTGTCTTGCGTGAGGCAAGCAGGCGGACTGAGCATAAGGGTGTACAAGGATTGCTGTCTTCCCCATGATGAAGGATGCCATTGACTGCATGCATATTGCTTTGTTGATCGTCTTGACAACTCTGCCTTGTACCTGAACCGAAAGGAATTCCATTCCCTCAATGTGCAGCTGGTGTGTGATATCAGGCAGAGAATCATGCAGGCCAATGCCTGGTATCCTGGCAGCAGTCACGATGTCTTCTTTCTGCGGCAGTCTGCTGTGCCTGCTGTATTTCAACAACCACTGCAAATCAGAGGGTGGCTACTGGGTGACAAGGGCTATCTGTTGACGACATGACTTATGATATCAGTTCACAGCCCACACACGTGCACAGCAGGCATACAATGAGAGCCATGCTGCCACGTGAAATCTGGTAGAGCAGACCATTGGCATCCAGAAGCAACGATTCCACTACGTGGATTGCTCTGAAGGAGAGGGTAGAACTTGGCAGAGTGGGTCTCAAGATTTCTTGTGGTATGCTGCATGCTGCATGGTAGCCGGGACACAGAATGCACTCTGGATGGGGGACTTCAATGCCCATCACCAAGAGTGGCTCGGTAGCACCACTACTGACTGAACTGACTGAGTCATAGAAACATAGAAGATAGGAGCAGGAGTAGGCCATTCGGCCCCTCGAGCCTGCTCCGCCATTCAATGCGATCATGGCTGATCAACCAAGTTCAGTACCCGGTCCCTGCTTTCTTCCCATACCCCTTGATCCCTTTAGCCTTAAGAAATATATCCAACTCCTTCTTAAATATATTTAATGAATTGGCCTCTAATGCCTTCTGTGGTAGAGAATTTCACAGGTTCACCAATCTCTGGGTGAAGAAATTCCTCCTCATTTCTGTCCTAAAAGGCCTACCCCTTATCCTTAGACTGTGACCCCTGGTTCTGGATTCCCTGGCCATCAGGAACATCCTCCCTGCATCTAGTCTGTCCAGTCCTTCCAGAATTTTATAAGGTTCAATGAGATCCCCTCTCATTCTTCTAAACTCCAGCGAGTACAAACCCAATCGTCCCAATCTCTCCTCATATGTCATTCCTGCCATCCCAGGTATCAGCCTGGTGAATCTTCGCTGAACTCCTTCCATGGCAAGAATATCCTTCCTCAGATAAGGCGACCAAAACTGCACACAATACTCAAGATGTGGTCTCACCAAGGCCCTGTACAACTGCAGCAAGACATCCTTGTTCTTGTACTCAAATCCTCTCGCAACGAAGGCCAACATACCATTTGCCTTCTTAACCGCCTGCTGCACCTGCATGCTTACCTTCAGTGACTGGTGCACAAGGACACCCAGGTCTCGTTGCACTTCCCCTTCTCCCAATCTATTGCCATTCAGATAATAATCTGCCTTCCTGTTTTTGCCACCAAAGTGGATAACCTCACATTTATCCACGTTATATTGCATCGGCCATGCTTCTGCCCAATCACCCAACCTGTCCAAATCATCCTGTAGTTTCTCAGCATCCTCCTCACAGCACACATGCCCACCCAGCTTTGTGTAGTCTGCAGATTTGGAGATATTACATTTAGTTCCCTTGTCTAGATCATTAATATATATTGTGAATAGCTGGGGTCCAAGGACCATTCCCTACGGTACCCCACTCGTCACTGCCTGCCACTCGGAAAAAGACCCGTTTATTCCAACTCTTTGCTTTCTATCTGCCAACCAGTTCTCTATCCAAGTCAATACCTTGCCCACAATCCCATGTGCCTTAGCTTTACACGCTAATCTCTTATGTGGGACCTTATCAAAAGCCTTCTGAAAGTCCAAATACACCACATCCACTGGTTCTCCCTTATCTATTTTACTAGTTACATCCTCAAAAAATTCCAGTAGATTAGTCAAGCATGATTTACCTTTTGTAAATCCATGTTGGCTTTGTCCGATCCTGTCACTGTTTTCCAAGTGCTCTGCTATTACACCTTTTATAATGGACTCCAGCATTTTCCCCACTACCGATGTCAGGTTACCGGTCTGTAATTCCCCGTTTTCTCTCTACTACCTTTTTTGAACAGTGGGGTAACATTAGTTACCCTCCAATCCATGGGTACTGTTCCAGATTCCATCGAATGTTGGAAGATGATCAGCAATGCATCTACTATTTCTAGGGCCACTTCCTTAAGTACCCTAGGATGTAGATTATCAGGCCCTGGGGATTTATCGGCCTTCAATCCCATCAATTTCCCTAACACCATTTCCCTACAAATACTGATTTCTTTCAGTTCCTCCCTTTCATCAGACCCTATGTTCCCTGACATTTCCGGGAGGTTATTTGTGTCCTCCTTTGTGAAGACAGAATCAAAATATGTACTTAATTGGTCAGCCATTTCTTTGTTCCCCATTATAAATTCCCCTGATTCTGACTGCAAGGGACCTATGCTTGACTTCACCAATCTTTTTCACTTCACATATCTATAAAATCTTTTACAGTCAGTTTTTATGTTCCCTGCAAGCTTACTCTCATATTCTATTTTCCCTTTCTTAGTGTTGAATCCTAAACTGCTCCCAATCCTCTGGATTACTGCTTTTTTTGGCCAATTTATATGTCCTCTGCTTGGATCTTATGCTATCCCTAATTTCCCTCGTTAGCCATGGTTGAGTCACCTTTTTTGTTTTATTTTTATGCCAAACTGGGATGAACAAATTCTGTAGTTCATCCATGCGGTCTTTGAATGTTTGCCATTGCCTATCCACCGTTAACCCTTTGAGTGACATTCCCCAATCAATCCTAACCAATTCGTGCCTCAGACCATCGTAGTTTCCTTTATTTAAATTCAGGACCCTAGTCTCTGAGTCAACTACTTCATTCTCCATCTTAATGAAGAATTCGATCATATTATGATCGCTCCGACCCAAGGGGCCTCGTACAACAAGATTGCTAATTAATCCTTTCTCATTACATAATACCCAGTCTAAGATGGCCTGATCTCTGGTTGGTTCCTCGACATATTGGTCCAGGAAACCATCCCGTAAACACTCCAGGAATTCCTCCTCCATAGTATTGTTACTAATTAAGTTAGCCCAATCTGTATGTAGATTAAAGTCACCCATGATGACTGCTGTGCCCTTTTTGCACGCTTCTCTAATTTCCCTTTTAATGCCATCCCCAACCTCCGCATTACTGTTTGGAGGTCTATATACCACTCCCACTAACGTTTTCTGCCCCATGGTATTTCTCAGTTCTACGCATACAGATTCCACACCATCAGAGCTAATATCCTTCCTTACAATTGTGTTAATCCCTTCTTTAACCAGTAATGCTACCCCACCTCCCTTTCCTTTTTGCCTATGTTTCCTGAATATTGAATACCCCTGGATGTTGAGTTCCCAGCCTTCGCCACCCTGGAGCCATGTTTCCGTAATCCCAATCAAATCATATTCGTTTACCTCTATTTGCGCAGCTAATTCATCCACCTTTTTACGAATGCTCCTCGCATTAAGATGCAAAGCCTTCAGGCTTGTTTTTTTAATGCTCTTAGACCTATTAGAATTATTATTTACTGTGGCCATGTTTGATTTAAACCGTTGATTTCTCTGACTGCCACTTTTGTTTTTCTCCTTCCTATCTTTTGCTTTTATCCTTGTTTCCCTTTCCTCTGTCCCCCTGCTCAGGTTCCCAACCCCCTGCCATTTTAGTTTAAACCCTCCCCCAGAGCACTAGCAAACACTCCCCCTAGGACATCGGTCCCGGCCCTGCCCAGGTGCAAACTGTCCGGTTTGAACTGGTCCCACCTCCCCAGAACGGAGTCACCAAGAAATCCAATAGGGAATTCAGAAGAAGCTTCTTTACCCAAAGAGCGAGAGTGGTGAAAATGTGGAACTTGCTACCACAGGGAGTGATTGAAGTGAATAATATAGATGCATTTAAGGGGAGGCTAGACAAGCATATGAAGGAAAAGGGAATAGAGGGTTATGCTGATAGATTAAGATGAAGAAAGACAGGAGGAGACTCGTGTGCAGCATAAACGCCACCATGGACTGGTTGGGCTGGATGGCCTGCTTCTGTGCCGTATATCCTATGTAATCTTATGTATGTAATCATCATCCTCCTCGTCCTCCTCGGCTTCCTCTTCCTTCTTGTCTTCCTCCTCCTCCTCCTCTCTCTTCTGTAATCCTATGTAGTCCTGAAGGACATAGCTTCCAGACTGGGCCTGAGGCAGGTGATGAGAGAACAAACACAAGGGAAAAACCTACTTGACCTCGTCCACACCAAACTACCTGTTGCAGATGCATCTATCCATGGCAGTATTGGTAGCAGTGACCACTGCATAGTCCTTGTGGAGACAAAGTCCCGTCTTCACACTGAGGACATCCTCCATCGTGCTGTGTGGCACTACCGCTGTGCTAAATGGGATAGATTCAGAACAGATCTAGCAGCTCAAAACTGGGCATCCATGAGGGGCTGTGGGACATCAGCAGCAGTAGAATTGTATTCCACAACAATCAATACTTAATGTCCCAGCATATCTCTCACTCTACCATTACCATCAAGCGAGGGGACCAGCCCTGGTTTAATGAGGAGTGCAAAAAAGCATGCCAGGAGCAGCACCAGGCGTACCTAAAATTAGGTGCCAACCTGGGGAAGCTGCGACATAGGACTGCATGCATGCTAAACTGAGGAGTTCAGAACCAGGGGTCACAGTCTAAGGATAAGGGGTAAGCCATTTAGGACTGAGATGAGGAGGAATTTCTTCACTCAGAGAGAGGTGAACCTGTGGAATTCTCTACCACAGAAGGCAGTTGAGGCCAATTCATTAAATATATTCAAGAAGGATTTAGATATATTTCTTAAGGCTGAAGGGATCAAGGGATATGGGGAGAAAGCAGGGACAGGATACTGAATTTGGATGATCAGTCATGATCTCATTAAATGGCGGAGCAGGCTCGAGGGGCCGAATGACCTACTCCTGATCCTATCTTCTATGTTTCTCTGTTTCTATAAACAGCGGAAGCAGCATGCTATAGACAGGGCTCAGCGATCCTACACTTTACGGATCAGATCATGGGCCAGATATTCTGACCCCCACGGATGCATACGAGGTATGTACACACCCATAGGGGCCTTGAAAATGCGAGTTTCAGGCATGCGAAGCGCATGCACTAAAACCCAGCACTTCCGATCTGTCAAGAATTCTTTTGACAGATCATCCACCTGTCCAGGAGAAGGGCCTCCGCGGGCAGAGTGTTCTGTTTTCTGCACAACCTCCGCCCACTGAAAACCTTTTTAAGGCTTGCTTTTACCAGCATAAGAGCGAAAAATTGAGTCACGCCTAACTTCGCCGGGACGCTACTTTTATCGCCCTGGAAAAATTAGCGTCCCCATGACCAAAATTGAGTGGTCGCACCCCAAGAGGGAAGCGGGGCGCTACTGGAAGTGCCCTGCCTCCCTCTTGGGATGCTGTGAGGGAATATCGCGGCACTATATGCCTCAGTACTGCAGGCCTTCCTCCCCTTCTTAAAGGGGAGGGGCCCACGCCACGCGACCCGGGGCCCAGCTGGACACTCGGGGATCAGGAGTGCCGGCAAAAGAGCCCAGCACTCAAGAGAAGTGCCGGGCTCATGGAGCGCAGCCGGCACTCCACGGGGGGTGCGGGTAAGGAGGCCGGGGATGGGAATGCAGGCAGGTGCTGGCAGGCGGCCAGAAACAAAAATGGCTGCCCGGCACCTCGCCTTTAAGTAGCGCCGCCCTGGCCGCAGGTAGGCCCCTGACCCCGTCGGACATAGCATCCGGCGGTAAGTCAGGGGGCGCTACCGAAGATCATGGCCGGTGTGCGAGCGGGGTGCTGCGCACGGCGATGATGTCATCACCGGAGGCACAGCACCGCGGGGTGCTAATGGTTAGCACCATTGCTAACCTCCCGCTGAATTTCGCAGGAGGCGTTGGCGGTGCCGCACCCGGGCGCAGGTTGCTTTGCTCCCTGTTTGCGCCCTCTTAAGGAGGCGCAAAGCAACCAAATTTTTCCCCCTAAGGGTTTAAAAAAATAAATAAGTAATTTTTTTCACTCATTTATAATTTAAAAATACAGCCATATATCGCCAGTGGTGGAGGAAGTGAATGTTTAAGATGGTGAATGGGGTGCTAATCAAGTGGGCTGCTTTGCACTGCATCAACTCGCCAAGGCTTCTTTGGCAGCACCTTCCAAACCCGTGACCTCTACCACCTAGAAGGACAAGGGCAGCAGGCGCTTGGGAACACCACCACCTGCAAGTTTCCCTCCAAGTTACACACCATCCTGACTTGGAAATATATTGCCGTTCCTTCATCGTCGCTGGGTCAAAATCCTGGAACTCCCTCCCTAACAGCACTGTGGAAGTCCCTTCACCACACGGACTGTAGTGGTTCAAGAAGGTGGCTCACCACCCCCTTCTCAAGGGCAATTAGGGATGGGCAATAAATGCCAAACTTGCCAGCGACACCCAACATCCCATGAATGAATTTTAAAAAAATGCTGCACAATCTTGCCATCATAAGGGAATAGCCCTTGCCACCACCTATCAGCCGAGAAGTTGAGAAACATGAGCATGAGGAGGAGGAGGAGGAGGAGGAGGAAGTGGAGGAAGAGGATGAGGTGGAAGAGGAGGAGGCGGAAGTGGAGGGAGAGGAAGTGGAGGAAGAGGAAGGGATGATATAACCTAGACAGCTCGATCTTCCTGGCCTGTACGTGAACAACTCATTCAACAGCGATACCAGTAACCTCAACCCTAATTCCCCATTCACCAACAGTCCCACATCCTCACTATCCCTCTGTCACTGACCATCACATCGTCCTCTTGGCCACAATGCAAAAATAAAAGCCAACACAATATACACATGCCAATGCAAATTTATAAATTAAATCATGCCATATTGCATACAGCAATAAACTAATCACCCTTGTGCATTCCCTTAAACATTCACTTCCTCCACCATTGACTGTTCTGGAGCACAAATCTTCGGTACGACAGCTGGGATGTTGTCGGGACCCATAGCTTTTGCTGTATCCAGTGCACTCAGCCATTTCTTGATATCATGTGGAGTGAATTGAATTGGCTGAAGACTGGCTTCTGTGATGCTGGGGACCTCAGGAGGAGGCTGAGATGGATCATCCACCCGGCACTTCTGGCTGAAGATGGTTGTAAATGCTTTAGCCTTGTCTTTTGCACTCACGTGCTGGGTTACGCCATCATTGAGGATGGGGATATTCATGGAGCTTCCTCCTCCCACTTGTGCCCAGTGTCTCACCACGTGCAGATCCCGCCTCTATGCCACGCACAGTGTCAGTATCTGAGCTGGTGGCTGTGACTGTGAAATCGAGTGATGGTGTGACTTCATCTTCACTCTCTTCCGGCTCTTCCACCACTGCCTGGGCTGGTTGCAGTTCTTGGGTAGTGAAATGGAAAAGGGAGAAGGGTTGGGTTGTGGTAAGGGGAAAGAAGAAAGTTGGAGGGGCATGCTTACACCATCTGTAGTTTGTAAGTCAGAACAGAGTTAGGGATGAGGGGGAAGTGGGTTGTGAGAAGGAGGATTAATTGGATTCAGCCCCACCAGTGGCCGTGGCCTCAGCAATGGCTATTCCCACAATGGCCAACACCGTCTCCTCCATGGAGGTTAGAACTTGCAGGCACACCTCTCCCCCTTGAGTTGGTTCCTGCTGCCTCCGGTTGTGCGCCACCTTCTCCTGCAAGGCTTCCTGCCCCCACTGAGGATACAGGACATCTCTCCTCCTTTCCACCTCCCCCACCAAGACCTCCAGTGCAGCGTCCAAAAATCTGTCAGCCCACTCTCTCATGGTTAGGCATTATTCTCTCTTCCCAGGTCAGATTTAGTTGCAGAAAAACTGCCAGCACCTGCTGCAGCCACATTGCACCTCCCCTTTAAGAGGTGCTGGCTAGTTTTAAGTTGTGCAGGCTTGCTTTAAGTAGTGCAAGTTACTAACGATATTGGGCCCCCTGCTGATGCGTACAGCGAATGAACATCGCTGGAGTGCTGGCTACATGCAGCAATCATTAAAATGAGCAGGCAGCACGAAATTGGCATGCTGCACGCATTCCACTCAACGGGCGCAGGTTAATTGTGCATCGCGATCCTTGCCCCCATTTTCGGTGGCTAACCAATTTACAGTCCATAAGCTCTAAACTTGCAATGTTGCCAAATTTGAGGTTCTACCAGCCTGTGATGTGGGTTCATCTGCACCAGCAGTGGGGTGGAATGACCATGCCAAATTTGTCAAGCTAACTTTCCCACACTAATTGTAATTAGCTCCCAGCACTTGGAAAATGGGTGTTGGGAGCTAAGCCAATGCTGTAATTGGCTGGGGGGTGCGGGGGCGGTGGTGTGTGGAAAGATATCTGACAAGGCAACTGTTCTTTAAGGGGTATTGCTCACCTTTAAGTGGGCGTGTTTGTTTATTTTTGCTGACGAATGGTTGAGGCACTGCAAGGCAAAAGCTGACGTGGGAGATGCATTGAAAGTGGCCGTGAATAAGGTGCACTCTTGTGGAGGTGGGTGAGGTTGACACTGTCTGCAAAGGAAGGACACATTCCATGAAACAATTCGTGCAAGCCGCATGGATGGAGGTAGTGGAGAGCGTCATTGGATAATCTCAGCCTTACAGAACCTGGTTAAAACGACCTTTACCCCTTTTCTGCACAATTGCTGAAAAGCTGTAGGGCACAATCTTTGGAAGGCTTGCACTGCTGCACATCAATGTTGAAAGGTATGTTCTGAAGCTGCACGGCCACCAGAACCTATATGCACGCTGCATTGTATTGCACTCACACAAGGAGCAATACATACTCGGGTGACTGCCTGGGTGATCTGTCAGTCCCTGACATCTGGATGTCTTGCATGTGTGCTTCAAGGAAAAAAGGTTTTCACAACTGCTGTAACTGAACATGTACCAGTTGGACACTTGCTAATTTTATGAAGCTGCCCAGATTTGAGGAGATAGCTCTCTGCACTTTTGGCCTGGGGCTTGTAGGAAGAATAGCACAGAAATAAAATGGAGGCTTGCATATCTTGACCAGCAAGAATCATCCTTTTATTTGTCTCATTCAGCAGCACAGCATACACAATTCCACAATAGTAGCATGGCACACAATATTGTACCTCTGTCACAAAGCATTCCATCCTGAAACCATAGTAACACACGCTATAGTTAATACTGAGGGAGACTGCGACAAAATACAAGAAGACGTTAATAAACTTGCAGAATGGGCATGTAAAAGGAAAATGAAATTCAATATAGATAAGTGTGAGGTGGTGCATTTGGGTAGGGGGAATAAAGAGGCCACACACTCCTTGAAAAATAAGAGTCTAAGGGGGAAAAATTCAGTTGGTTTGCGCCTCCCGTTAGTGCCTTACGAGGGCGCTAATGGGGCGCAAAGCAACTAGCGCTCAGGCGTGGCGATGTTTGCGGCGCTCGCGAAATTAACTAGACATTTTGCGGTGGCGCTAAACACTACCGCCACGATCTCCTGCGCCGGCAGATCGTGGCGTCATTCGAGTGCGCAGCGGCCCGGTAGTGCCCCGGACCGGATATTGAGTGGCGCTCCCTGCCTTACCGCCTGCCGCTAGCAATGACAGGGTGAGGGGAGCGTTTTGCAGTCAGAAAGGGACTGGGGGAGCGCTATTTAAAGGCGACCGCTTCCTGCCTTTTTTTGTTGGTGACATTTTTGCACCATGCATTCTGAGAGAGAGAGAGAGAGACCTCTGGAGAGATTCAACGCTGTGTGAAGGAGTTTTGGGTACTGAGCAGCACTTTGCAGGTTCATTTTGATTTGCCCTTCCTTGTATCGATTTAGAAGAGACTGTGGGGGCTGCACTCTAAGCTCTTTCCCTGGGCCTCTCCAGCAGATTTGATGTACAGGTCTCTCCAGGCCGAGATTCAAGGCTGCAATGAGCAAGATGTGGACGGAGAGCAAAATCAACACTCCCCTTTAAGATAAAAACAGAAAATGCTGGAGACACTCAGCAGGTCAAGCAGCATCTATGAGGAGAGAAACAGAGTTAACGTTTCAGTTCGATGACCTTTCGTCAGAACTCCCCTTTAAGAACTGGCCGGCGCCAGTGTGTCTGTGTTCCATTGCTGACTAACATCACATGAGCTTCACCAGCGCTCTGAGGTAGCGCCTCGCTCCTCGGCCTTTGCACCTTAAGACAGGTGTGAAGCGCCTGATTTAGCGCTCCAATCACCTGTAAGATCCGCAAAATTAATATTGTACTATAAGAGTCCTTTGGCAGAAAAGGCCTTGATTTAAAAAAAAGACTGTTTTAAAAGAAGCCCAGAAAAAGAGGCATATAAAATGGCCACCAGACCCTGTGACCGACTTATTGGGACACTTTAACATGGTTCCTGCAGTCCCCAGACAGCCTTTGTGGATTCAACCCACAGTAAGTTCTGGAAGCCGTTTCTGAGAAAACGTAACCAGGCATTAACACATACATAAAGATTGGATGCAGATCCAGTCAGATCGGCCTGTAGATAAAGGCCATCTAAATGTTTACCCAGACAAAGGGAAACAGTTTCTTATTCATAAGGGGAGCATCAAAGACCCATTAAAGACATTAAGAAGACATTCACAACAATGTAGGGTCATTCCAGACCAGAGATGGCCATCCCGAAAGCAGTTTAAATATAATAACTACCCCGCTGTGCAACAAGCCCGCCAAAAGTTAAACAAAGACTAACCTTGATTTGGCGGGAGATAAAGGCTTCTCCTGAGAAGTATATTTGGGGAACCCAGGGTAGTCATCAGCAGCGATGAGAGAGATCAGCGATTAAGCGTTTTAAGGAAGAAACGATCACCAGCTCGGAAGGATTGAAGAAGACGAAGCAGCCATCAAGAAGGCAATTCGAGCCTGCGTCCCGCCCCGGGGTAACCATCGGGAGATCGTCGACCAACCCCTGGCCATTGACGAGACAAGAGGGCAGCAGCCCTACAGAGGAAACCTATGTGAAAATGGTAACTGGCTAGAAGAGACCTCTTGAAAGTGGTCAAACAGTTGACATTCCCTCATATCGACACCCAGGCCCGCTGAGATCCAGCCTGTCCGTGACCTTCACCTCGAGGAAGAGAAGGCGTGTCGCAGCCCGCAGCGCTGACCACGAGGAGACAGGACGCCTGAAAGGATCAAAACGCAGACCTGTTTCAAAACCTTACAATTCCTAGCTGGATTGGTGAGCATGTTTCTGGCCCTTCATAATCGGATATAGATAGGTTTAAGGGGGTGGGCATTTTGGGTATAATTAACATGAGTTGTTGTCCCTCGATGTTCTGTGTGTTTCCCCATTTCATGATGACTTTTGTAAAGTATAATATGCCTGTATCTATTTTAGCTAGTACTGTATTGTTATGATTTGTTTTTCCCTCCCATGTACCCTCTTATGTGCTTGCATTTGATTTGTTTTTCCTTATGCAATAAAATTTCATTTTGTTTCATTAAACTTGGCCTATAAGAGTATTCTCTGCATTGTAGTTCCTGCACCTAAGTCCAGTGTCTAGAACCTAAGGGGTGAGTGGGTCGAACCACTCAAGGTTATAATGTGCAAAAGAGAGAGAGAGGCCTCTGGCGAGAGAAACCTCTGCGACCTCGGAGAGAGAAAACCCCTTACAACCTCTAGGGGCGATAAAAGCCAGGTTGGCCTTGGAGGCAATAATTAGCGCCAGGCGCTAATCTTTGCGCATGGCCGATAATGGCACCCCAGTCGGGGCGATACTGAATTTTTCCCCCTAAATGTGGTTGAGGCGCAAAGGGATCTCGGGGTACAGATTCACAAATCGTTAAAAGTAGCAACGTAGGTTAACAAGGCCATTAAAAATACAAATAAAGCACTGGGCTTCATTTCTAGAGGAATATAATTCAAAAGCAGCGAAGTTATTTTAAACGATAGCAAAATACTGCAGATGTTGGAAATCCGAAATAACAACAGAAAATGCTGGAAAAACTCAGCAAGTCAGGCAACATCCGTGGAGAGAAATTTGAGTTGACGTTTCGGGTTTGACCCTTCTTCAAAACTGGAGAGAAAAGGAACTAAGAAGTTATTTTAAACTTATATAGAACCTTGGGGGGAAATTTTAACCTCAAAAATGGGTGGGTTTAGGAAGGCTGAGACGAGAACATTTAAAAAGTCTTAAACTCGACCCCAACCTGCCTCCAACCCGCCCACTTCCACTTATATCAGATGTGGATCGGCGGGGTGTGGGAAAGTAACCCGCTCTCAGGAGGCGGGTTGGTCATTTAAAAATGATAATGAGGCTGCGTGCCTCAGATTTAACCTATCTTCCAGGTTTAACCCTGGCTGGTTGGGTTTCTCGGGCCTCAGGAAATCCAATAGTTAAAGGGAGGCGAGGATGGCTTTGTGGAAGAGGTAAATGCCTTTGCAGCACTGCTTGTGGGCCAGGAAGAGCAAGTGTGTTTCCTCCCAGCCCAACAAGCTTAGCTGTTTCCCTGCCCCCCATCGGATCCCACCACCACCCCACCCCGCCGGATCGAAACCAGCCCCCACACCGGGATCAGACAACCCCCCGGGATAAGCCCCCCATCACAAACCTCCACGATCAGACCGCCCAACGGTTCGAACGCCCCCAACACCCCACAATCAGACACCACCCCCCGGATCACCACCTCCCCGCGATCAGACACCACCCCCCGGATCACCGCCTCCCCACGATCAGACACCCCCCCGGATCACCACCTCCCCGCGATCAGACACCCTCCCGGATCACCACCTCTCGCAAGCAGACACACCCCCCCCACCGGATCACTGCCTCCCCGGGATCAGACACCCACCTGGATCACCAACCCCCCGGGATCAGACACCTCCCCGGATCACCACCTCCCTGCGATCAGACACTCCCCCGGATCACTGCCTCCCCGGGATCAGACACCCCCTGGATCACCAACCCCCCGGGATCAGACACCTCCCCGGATCACCACCTCCCTGCGATCAGACACCCCCTGGATCACCACCTCCCCGCGATCAGACACACCCCCGGATCACTGCCTCCCCGGGATCAGACACCCCCTGGATCACCAACCCCCCGGGATCAGACACCTCCCCGGATCACCACCTCCCTGCGATCAGACACCCCCTGGATCACCACCTCCCCGCGATCAGACACCCCCCCGGATCACCGCCTGCCCGCAATCAGACACCCCCCCGGATCACCGCCTCCCTGCGATCAGACGCCTCCCTGGATCACCGCCTCCCCATGATCAGACACCCCCCCAGATCACCGCCTCCCTGCGATCAGACACCTCCCTGGATCACCGCCTCCCCATGATCAGACACCTCCCCAGATCACCGCCTCCCTGCGATCAGACACCTCCCTGGATCACCGCCTCCCCATGATCAGACACCCCCCCAGATCACCGCCTGCCCACGATCAGATACCCCCCCGGATCACCACCTCCTCGCGATCAGAGACCCCCCCGGATCACCGCCTCCCCGCGATCAGACACCCTCCCGGATCACCACCTCCCCGCGATGAGACTCCCTCCCAGATCACCGCCTCC
The DNA here is from genome assembly GCF_052327205.1 of Somniosus microcephalus. Lineage (NCBI taxonomy): Eukaryota > Metazoa > Chordata > Chondrichthyes > Squaliformes > Somniosidae > Somniosus > Somniosus microcephalus. The sequence goes on along the minus strand of NC_141000.1, from coordinate 63,346,455 downwards.
CCACGATCAGACCCCCCCCCCCGGATCACCGCCTCCCCAGGATCACCGCCACCCCCTGGATCACCAACCTCCCGCAATCAGACACTTCCCCGGATCACCGCCTCCCTGCGATCAGACACCCCCCCGGATCACCGCCTCCCTGCGATCAGACACCCTCCCGGATCACCGCCTCCCCGCGATCAGACACCCCCCTCGGATCACCGCCTCCCTGCGATCAGACACCCCCTGGATTACCGCCTCCCTACGATCGGACACCCCCCCGGATCACCGCCTCCCTGCGATCAGACACACCCCCGGATCACCGCCTCCCTGCGATCAGACACCCCCCGGATCACCGCCTCCCTGCGATCAGACACCCCCCGGATCACCGCCTCCCTGCGATCAGACACCCCCCGGATCACCGCCTCCCTGCGATCAGACACCCCCCGGATCACCGCCTCCCTGCGATCAGACACCTCCCGGATCACCGCCTCCCCGCGATCAGACACCCCCCTCGGATCACCGCCTCCCTGCGATCAGACACCCCCTGGATTACCGCCTCCCTACGATCGGACACCCCCCCGGATCACCGCCTCCCTGCGATCAGACACACCCCCAGATCACCGCCTCCCTGCGATCAGACACCCCCCGGATCACCGCCTCCCTGCGATCAGACACCCCCCGGATCACCGCCTCCCTGCGATCAGACACACCCGCCGGATCACCGCCTCCCTGTGATCAGACACCCCCTGGATCACCGCCTCCCCGCGATCAGACACCCTCCCCCGCATCACCACCTCCCCGCGAACAGACACTCCCCTGGATCACCGGGATCAGACACACCCCTGGATCACCGTCTCCCCGCAATCAGACACCCCCCCGGATCACCGTCTCCCCGTGATCAGACACCCCCCCCAGATCACCATCTTCCTGCGATCAGACACCCCCCTGGATCACCTACCCCCTGGGATCAGACACCCTCCCTGATCACCGCCTCCCCACGATCAGACACCCACCTGGGATAAGCCCCCCCACAATCCCCCATGATCAGACCGCCCCCTGGATTGAATGCCCCCAGCACCCTGGAATCAGACAACCCCCCGGATCACCGCCTCCCCACGATCAGACACCCCCCAGGATCACCGCCTCTCTGCGATCAGACACCCCCTGGATCACGGCCTCCCCGCGATCAGACACCCCCCGGATCACCGCCTCCCTGCGATCAGACACCCCCCAGGATCACCACCTCCCTGCGATCAGACACCCCCTGGATCACCGCCTCCCCGCGATCAGACACCCCCCGGATCACCGCCTCCCCGCGATCAGACACCCCCCAGGATCACCGCCTCCCTGCGATCAGACACCCCCTGGATCACCGCCTCCCCGCGATCAGACACCCCCCAGGATCACCACCTCCCTGCGATCAGACACCCCCTGGATCACCGCCTCCCCGCGATCAGACACCCCCCAGGATCACCGCCTCCCTGCGATCAGACACCCCCTGGATCACCGCCTCCCCGCGATCAGACACCCTCCCCCGGATCACCACCTCCCCACGATCAGACAACCCCCTGGATCACCGGATCACCGCGATCAGACACACCCCTGGATCACTGTCTCCCCGCGATCAGACACCCCCCCCAGATCACCACCTCCCTGCGATCAGACACCCCCCTGGATCACCTATCCCCCGGGATCAGACACCCTCCCTGATCACTGCCTCCCCGCGATCAGACACCCCCCTGGATCACCGGATCACCGCGATCAGACACACCCCTGGATCACTGTCTCCCCGCGATCAGACACCCCCCCCAGATCACCACCTCCCTGCGATCAGACGCGCCCCTGGATCACCTATCCCCCGGGATCAGACACCCTCCCTGATCACCGCCTCCCCGCGATCAGACACCCACCTGGGATAAGCCCCCCCACAATCCCCCATGATCAGACCGACCCCTGGATTGAATGCCCCCAACTCCCTGGAATCAGACACCCCCCCGGATCACCGCCTCCCCGTGATCAGACACCTCCCCGGATCACCGCCTCCCCACGATCAGACACCCCCCGGATCACCAACCCCGCCGGGATCAGGCAACCCCCCCGGATCACCGCCTCCCTGTGATCAGACACCCCCCCCGGACCACTGCCTCCCTTCGATCAGACACCCCCGTGGGATAAGCCCCCCCACAATCAGACCGCCCCCCGGATTGAATGCCCCCAACCCCCTGGAATCAGACAGGCCCCCGGATCACTGCCACCCCGCGATTAGACAACTCCCGGGATAAGGCCCCCCCCAACACCGGATCTGCCACCCCTGGGATCGGCAACCACCCCTTCCCCAAGATCTGGACCGAGGCCCCTTCCCCATGCTACCACTAATTCAGCTGCAGCCTCCAAGTGTTAACTGCCCAACAGGGAGCCAAGTCTGTCAATCAGGCTGGTTCCGGGCAGGGAACCTGCTGTAAAAAAAGGAAACACAGCGTAACGTTAAAATTGTACAGCGTGTGGTCTAAAACTCTTCCCCACACAGCTCACAAAACCCACCCCAGTCAAGATCGGGGCCTTGGTTGGACCACACTTGGAGTACTGTGCACAGTTCTAGTGGCTATATTACAAAAAGGATATAGAGGAACTGAAGAAGGTGCAAAAAAGATTTACAAGGATGATACCAGAACAGAGAAGTTATAACTATAAGGAAATACAGAACAGGCTGGGGCTCTTTTTCTTGAAAAGATAAGGCTGAGGGGTAACCTAATAGAGGTCTTGAAAATTATGATGGGGTTTCATAAGGTACACATAGAGAAGATGTTTCCACTTGTGGGGAAATCCAAAACTAGGATATAAGATAGATATAAACTTAAATATAAGATAGTCACTAATTAATCCAATAAGGAATTCAGGAGAAACGTCTTTACCCAGAGGGTGGTTAGGATGTGGAGCTTGCTACCACAGGGAGTAGTTGAGGCGAATAGCATCGATACATTTAATGGAATGCTGGGTAAGTACATGCGGAAGAAAAGAATCGGAGGATATGCTGATAGGGTGAGATGAAGTAAGGTGGGAGGAGGCTTGTGTGGAGCTTAAACACCGGCATAGACCAGTTATACTGAATGACCTGTTTCCGTGATGTAAATTCTTCCTCTTATCCTATATGCTTTCCTCAAGATGAGGTCAAACCAGTTATTGGCAGTCAGGAACAGAACAATTGGTAGCATATCACGTCAGGTCACACGAGCGGTATCACTGGTCCAAAGGAAGATTTTAATCCTACCTGCCCGGCAGAAACCAAGTGAGTGGGCAGTCAATATGCTCTGGGTGACTTACCTGTGATTTCCCATCTACTTCACGCTGAGCGTAATTTTAACCTGCCTTTTTGTGTAGATGACAAAGCCTGAAGCCAGCGGGGTCCTTCTTCTTTAAATATGCAGATCAGGGTCTTTTGATGTCATTGCGCTGCAATTTTAACCCTGACCTGAGTGGGAAAGTCATTGTGGCTTTCCTGCCAGATGAAGGAGACGAGGATCCTGAACCAGAAGGCACCATTTCAGGTTATGTGATGAAAGGCCAGCAACTTGAAATGTTAACTCTGCTTCTCTCTCCACAGATGCTGCCTGACCTACTGAATGTATTCCAGCATTTCTATTTTTACTTTCAGAATTCCAACATCAGCAGTATTCTGCTTTGGTAACAGTATTGCAGATGCGTTTGCCAGTGCTCTTGGGGACAGTTTAAATTAGCTTGGCAGGGGGATGGGAACCTGTGCGTAGATTCAGAAGGGAGAGAAGCAAAGCTGGAAAAGGAAGGCAGAAAATTAGTAAGCAAGTTTGGAAAACAGAGGAAAGAAAGTTTAGAAAATCGGCAATAAAGGATTTTGGCAGTGTTAAATGGTATATACTTCAATGCAAGGAGCCTAGTGAATAAGGCAGATGAGCTGAGGGCACAGATAGACACATGGAAGTATGATATCATAGCTATTACTGAAAAATGGCTTAAAGTAAGCAGGAATGGCAGCTCAACGTTCCTGGTTATGGTGTTTTCAGATGAGATAGAGAGGGGGATAAAAAGGAGGGTGGGTCACAATATTGGTTAAAGAACCAATTACTGCTGTGAGAGGGATGATATGTTAGAAGGATCATCAAATGGGTTGAACTGAAGACAAAAAAGGGCAAACACACTGCTACTATAGACCCCCAAACAGTCAGAGGGAGATAGAAGATGAAATATGTAGGCACATTTCTGAGAAGTGCAAAAACAATAGGGCAGTAATAGTAGGGGATTTCAACTACCCTAATATTAGTGGCAAATGGAATTCAATCCAGAGAAGTGTGAGGTAATGCACTTGGGAGGGCTAATAAGACAAGGGAATAGACAGTAAATGGTAGGATACTGAGGAGTGTAGAGCAACAGAGGGACCTTGGTTTGCATGTCCACAGATCCCTGAAGGTAGCAGGACAGGCAGATAAGGTCGTTAAGAAGGCATACAGGATACTTTCCTTTTTTAGCTGTGGCTAATATAAGAGCAGCGAGGTTATGCTAGAACTGTATAAAACACAAGTTAGGCCACAGCTAGAGTACTGCGTACAGTTCTGGTCACCACATTACAGGAAGGATGTGATTGCACTAGAGAGGGTACAGAAGAGATTTACGAGGGTGTTGCCAGGACTGGAGAATTTTTGCTATGAGGAAAGATTGAATAGACTGGGGTTGTTTTCTTTGGAACAAAGGAGGCTGAGGGGGGACTTAATTGAGGTGTATAAAATTATGAGGGGCCTAGAAAGAGTGGATAGGAAGGACATTTTTCCCATAGCAGGGAGATCAATAACCAGGGGGCATAGATTTAAAGTAATTGGTAGAAGTATGAGAGGGGAGTTGAAGAGAATTTTTTTCACTCAGAGGCTGGTGGGGGTCTGGAACCTTCATCGCATTTAAAAAGTACTTGGATATGCACTTTAAGTGCTGTAACCTACAAGGCAATGGACGAAGAGCAGACACGATGGGCCGAATGGCCTCCTTCTGTGCCGTAAACATCTATGGTTCTCTGATTCTATGTGCACTGAGATTCCCAAGGTATTGTACACGAACCATAATGGTGTGACTGTAGGAGGACTAGGTGGGTGATGTGACTCATTGTCTCATTTACTGGAGTGCTTCTGTCACGCAACCAGTGGGATGTGGAGTTCACACATTGGCCTAATCAGCAAACATTGTTAAATGGAGGTTTAATACAATTAATAAAGCTGGAACTATTGTGGTTTTACTAATTATTAGCTATTTACTAATTATGTTTATTTCAAAATACTAATGTTTAACCTTGCTCTGTCAGAGCAAAAGCCCTAAAGCCAACATGCATATTTTTTTAAAACAACTACACTATTTCTTAAATAACAACAGAAAATGCTGGAAAAACTCAGCAGGCCAGGCAACATCCGTGGAGAGAAATTAGAGTGGCCGTTTCGGGTCTAACCCTTTTTCAAAACTGGAAAGGAAATGAAATAGATCGAAAAGCAGGGCTGGGACAGAACAAAAGAAGTGAAGAGACATAAAGAGGTAAACCGAAAGCAATGAAGATGAACAAGGTTGAAGAGCCAAACGGAGATCCCATCGAAGAGAAGAGCAGAACTTCTTCAAGGTATGCATTCCTAGAAGAGGTGCGGCAGTGAACCAAACACTAGTACGATAGCAAAATACTGCAGATGCTGGAAATCCGAAATAACAACAGAAAATGCTGGAAAAACTCAGCAGGCCAGGCAACATCCGTGGAGAGAAATTAGAGTCGACGTTTCGGGTCTAACCCTTTTTCAAAACTGGAAAGGAAATTCAATTTCTTTAATAAGATAACAGAGTATATAAATGGAATTTTATATTTAACTCTGCCACATTGAATACCTATGGTATAATGCAGCTTCAGGTGCACTCAGAAACCATAACCATCAATTCTGATACAAAAGCAAAATACTGCGGATGCTGGAAATCTGAAATAAAAACAGAAAATACTGGAAATACTCAGCAGGTCAGGCGGCATCTGTGAAGAGAGAAACAGAGATAACGTTTCAGGTCGATGACCTTTCATCCGAACTGGAAAAAGTTAGAGATATAACAGATTTTTAGCAAGGGAAAGGGGGGAGGGGAGTGTAGTTTCTGAGGATCAATAATACTCAGACTGCAGGAGAACAATAAAATAGGTATTTACTGAACAGAGAGTAATTCAAGACTGAAATACAGAAGCCTGCTATGGCTTTATATACAGGGGTGGTCACTGCCGGTACTGCAGCATAGAATCAGTTCTTCTCTTAAAGGCACATACACAACAATTCCTCCCCTTTTAGATAAACAGTACATAACATTCATTTAACAACTAAATAATAACTAATTACAATTACAATTTTCTCTGTACTATATACATCAACTGAAATAATCATTTATAAGTTCAGTCTTTGAGGAGGCTTCCTGATCCTGACTGGATAGCGCCTTTCTCGAGTATCCTGTTCTTGCGGCGGAGTTGATTCTGGCTCATTGTCATTGGTTGGTTCGTCAGCTTCCAATACCACTGCTTCTGAGGTAGACGCAATCTGTACTTCGGGTTGATTACCAGGTGCACCTGCTCGTGGTATGGGTTTGGCTTGTTCCTGTGACTCTAGAATCTGGTCAGCATGGCGTCTCACGATGCTCTCTCTAACGTCCACTGTGTACATTAGTGGTCCCTGCTGTGTGCATATCGTTCCTGGCTGCCATTTTTCTGTTCGGTAGTCGCGGGCCAAGACTGGTTGCCCTATCTTGAAGCTCCTGGTTGGCTTCTCATTTATGTGCTGGAATTGCTTATCCTCAACATCTCGTCTTATGTTTGGTTTGAGCAAATCCAGGTGACATCTTAGCCTTCGGTTGAAGAACATTATGGCTGGAGCTTGGTTGGTGACTGCATGTGTCGCATTCCGGTAAGCAAACAAGAAATTATCCACCTTGTGTTGTAGTGGTATGTCATCATTATGCATTGCCTTTATGGCCTTTTTAAAGGTCTGAACAAACCTCTCAGCCAATCCATTTGTGGCTGGATGATATGGGCCAGATGTGTAATGCTTCACCCCATTATTCCTCAGAAACCTCCGGAAATCCTCTGACACAAACTGTGGCCCATTGTCGGAGCAAATCTGTTCTGGCAAGCCAGTCCTGGCGAAGATGGTCCGAAGGACTGCAATAGTTTTCTCCGTGGTGGTGGAGGACATTTTGATGACCTCTGGCCATTTCGAATGGGCGTCCACAGCGATTAGGAACATTGAGTCCATAAATGGACCAGCAAAATCAATGTGTACCCTGTGATGAAATATATGTCTTCATCAGCCCCTGTGTTTTACCCGCATTGTATTGTGTGTACCGCCCCCTTTTCCCCTATTGTGTGTATTGGCTCCGCCCCTGTCTTTTGTCATATAAAGGTCTCAAGAGCTGTATGAGTCATTCTGCCAGACGAATCCGATGTGGAATGACGTGCAATGTTCTTAGCGATTAAAAGCCTTCAGTTGAATCCTTTAACTTCTTGTCCTTGAGTTATTGATGGCACATCATACCCATTTGCCATGGAGATGAGGGCCACTCCCATGGATGTAGCGGGGCCTGTGGTGGAGCGTTTTGGACCTTCTGGCATCCTGTGCATCTCTTGGTCATATCCTCGATTTCTTTATCGATTCCCGGCCACCACACAAACGCCCTGGCTAGGCTCTTCATTTTTACCCCTCCCAGATGACCCTCATGAAGCTCATTGAGTACTATATCTCTCAACTTGGGTGGAATTACCACTCGGGATCCACACATCAAGGTTCCCCGGCACACTGACAGCTGTTCCCTCCTTGGCGAGAATGCTGGCAACAGTGAGTCGCCATGTGCTGGCCATCCCTTCACCGTCAAATCATAGACCCGAGAGAGTGTCGGGTCATTTCGGATTTCCTTCTCTATACTTGAGTTTGTAACAGGTAGACATTCGACTATGGTCGCATGGAATATCTCAACAGGGTCCACTGCAGGTGCTTCCTCTACCGTAGGCAACGGTAGGCACGACAGCCCATCAGCGTTTCCATGCTGTTTCATACCCTTGTACTCTATGTCGTACTGATGTGCCCCTAGAAAAAGTGACCATCTTTGCAGCCGTTGCGCCGTCATCACCGGAACGCCCTTCTTTGGGTTAAAAATGGAGACCAGGGCCTGGTGATCAGTCAGTAGGGTGAATTTCTGCCCGTGCAGATAGTGATTGAACTTCTTCACCCCCCACACCAGGCTGAGGGCCTCCCTGTCAATCTGGGCGTAGTTACGTTCGGCTGAGGTTAACGAGCGTGACGCAAAGGCTATTGGCCTCTCTGAACCGTCAGGGAATTTGTGTGACAGCACCGCTCCGAAGCCGTAGGGAGACGCATCACATGCTAACCAAATCGGTAGTGTTGGATTGTAGTGGGCCAATACTTCTTTTGAAGTGATTAGGCATTTACATTTCTGAAAGGCACGCTTACACTCATCACTCCATTTCCATGTTACTCCAGTTTGCAGTAGGGCATTCAGTGGGTGCAGAATTGTAGATAAATTCGGCAAGAACTTATGGTAGTAGTTCACCAACCCGAGGAACGACCTCAGTTGCGACACATTTTCCGGTGCTGGAGCCTTGACTACAGCCTCAATCTTGTCCGGCGACTTATGCAACCCTTCCTCATCAATCATGTGGCCACAATACGAGATTTGTCTCCTGAAGAACTCGCATTTGGGGCGGTTGGCTCCTAGCCCATATTCCTGTAATCTCGTGAGCACCTGCTCCAGGTTGGCAAGGTGTTCACTGTCATTTTCGCCTGTAACCAGGATGTCGTCCAAATAACACTGGGTCCCCGGGATCCCTTGCAGGACTTGTTCCATCGCCCTCTGCCAAATAGCCGGGGCTGATGCTACCCCGAATACCAGTCGATTGAACTGGTAAAGGCCTTTGTGAGTGTTTATCGTGAGGTATTTCCTAGACGCTTCTTCCACCTCCATTTGTAGATACGCTTGGGCCAGATCAATCTTTGTAAATCGTTTCCCTCCAGATAGTGAGGCGAAAATATCTTCTATCTGTGGAAGTGGATATTGTACTGTGTGCAGGACTGGGTTCACAGTTACCTTGAAGTCCCCACAGAGGCGAACCTTCTTCGGTTCCCCAGGCGTGCTGCTCAATGATTTCTCCATTGCAGGAACGATGGGTGTGGCCCACTCGCTCCAGTCCACCTTGAACAGCACACCCGAATGCTCCAGACTCTCCAGCTCTGCTTCAACGGCTGGGCGGATCACGTAAGGTACCGGTCTGGCCTTAAAAAATTTTGGGTTTGCGTTATCTTCGATTTTTACCGTTGCCGTTACTCCTTTTAGAGTCCCAAGTCCTTGTTGGAACACCTCTTTTGCTACAGTTAGAATTTTTGACAGTCATCCAGGTGTGACGTCATCATCCTTTTTATCAGTCACAGTTAGCGCCTGAATGGAATGCCAATCCAATTGTCTTTTTCAGATCCATTCACGTCCCAATAATGGTGGTCCTCCATCTGGTAGTATATATAGATACAGTTTCTGTGTTTCCTTGCCGTTGTATTCAACTGGCACCCTTATTTTTCCTCTGGGGTAGACTATTTTGCCCCGTGTATGTCTTCAATACAATGGATGTGTCCTTCAAGGGTATGTGTGAGAATAGCCGCTCATAGTCTCGTCGATTCATGACAGTTAGGGCTGATCCCGTGTCCAATTCCATCTTTACTGGGGACCCTGCTATCATGAGTGTGACCCAAATGGTTCGGTGATCCTCCTTTGCGATCACGTTGTGTAACTTTAGACAACTTAGTCTCCTGCTCCCAGAGTCCTTATCACTCTCCTGATCTTCCGAACTACTGTCTGTCAATTTCTTTACTTTCTTGTACTTTTCCTTAGTAGTTCTTGTAGTGTTGGTTTTCTTTCCCGACCTGCAGACTCTGGCTATATGTCCCATTTTCCCACATTGCCTGCATATTTTGTCCTTAACCCAGCAGTCCTTCTGATCATGGGTTGTTCTGCCGCAGCGATAGCACTTTTCTGCTCCATACGCCATTTCATTAGCGCTGTATTCCTGTGGTTTCTGTTGTATTTGCGCAGCTCCCCGTGCTGCTGCTTCGTAGGATACTGCCACGCTGAAAGCCTGTTCTAGCGTCAGGTCCTTTTCCGAAAGTAGTCGTTTCTGGGTTCCTTCACTCTGGAGCCCGCAGACAAACTTATCCCGCAAGGTGTCTGCCAGTCCTGCTCCGAACTGGCAGTGCTTCGATAACTTGCGTAGTTCTGTAAGATAGTCAGCATTGTTCTCATCTTTGTGCTGGTTTCTTTTATGGAACTTGAATCTTTCTGCTATCAGCAGTGGTGTAGGGTTTAGGTGTTCCTGTAAGATATTAACAATCTCTTCAAAACTTTTCTCCATTGGTTTAGCTGGGGTAATTAAATTCCGCAATAGGCCATACGTTCTCGCGCCCATCAAATTTAATAATACCGACGCCTTCTTTCCATTGGCCACCTCATTGGCATTGCAGTACACTTCAATTCTTTCCACATACGTGGTCCAGTCTTCTACCTCGTTGTCGAAAGCAGTGATATTGCCACTCTTGGGTGATTTAAAATGGCGCCTCCCGCGCTTTTTCTTCTTCCCCAATGTAATAAAATGGCGCCTCCCGCGCTTTTCCTTCTTCCCCAATGTAATAAAATGGCGCCTCCCGCGCTTTTCCTTCTTCCCCAATGGAATAAAATGGCACCTCCCGCGCTTTTCCTTCTTCCCCTTGCTGCCACGCTGCTCCTAGCGTTCTACAGGGTAATGGCGGCGACCCGCGGCTTCGGCGCGTCTCACTTTTCCTTCCCCACGTTCTATCCTCTCCACGCTGCCCTGTTCTTGAGCACCGAATGCACACTGTGCGCTCCACCCTCTCTCTCTCTCTTCCTCCCGACGACGCTGCACGGCCCCTTTGCAGAGCCGCTCGATCGAGCCCAAGCCCGCCGCAGTCCGGAAGGGTCAGCGCACTACCTGCTACCAGCACGACTTGCTGGAACACCTCGACTGGGGAGCCAGGCCCAGCTCTCCACAGTCTCCCCTGCAACTCTCCGATGGATCCCTGGGCGGTTGCCCGCGGTCGATGCCCGCCGTTCTGACTTCGACCTCCAAGAAGCTTCTCTTCAGGGAAAAGATCCCCGTGAGGTGATGCAGTACTGCAGGTGAGTTCGAACCTGCCCGTCGCCAGTGTAGTGTCCGAGGATCAATAATACTCAGACTGCAGGAGAACGATAAAACAGGTATTTACTGAACAGAGAGTAATTCAAGACTGAAATACAGAAGCCTGCTATGGCTTTATATACAGGGGTGGTCACTGACGATACTGCAGTATAGAATCGGTTCTTCTCTTAAAGGCACATACACAACAGGGAGGAAAGAACAAAAGGGAAGGTCTGTGATAGGGTGGAAGGCAGGAGTGATTAAATGACAAAAGGTATGATTGTACAAAGCAAAAATAGATGATAATGGGACAAGTAAAGAAATAAAAGATGGCTCTAGAAGAGATGGAAATGACAGAATCATCAACAGCTGCCATCTGAAAGATTAGGGGCATAGGTTATAGTCTGCAATTGTTGAACTCGATGTTGACTCCAGAAGGCTGTAAAGTGCCTAATAGAAAGATGAGGTGCTGTTCCTCGAGCTTACATTGAGCTTCATTGGAACAGTGTAAGAGACAGAGGACAGAGAGGTCAGAGTGGGACTGGAGTGGAGAATTAAAGTGACAGGTGACCGGAAGCTCGGGGTCACGCTTACGAACTGAATGGAGATGTTCTGCTAAGCGGTCACCCAATCTGCATTAGGTCGCCCCAATGTAGAGGAGACTGCATCGTGAGCAGCGAATACAGTATACTAAATTGCAAGAAGTACAAGTAAATCACTGTTTCACCTGGAAGGAGTGTTTGGGGCCCTGGATGGTGGGAAAGGAGGAGATAAAAGGGCAGGTGTTGCATCTCCCGCACTTGCATGGGAAGGTACCTTGGGAAGGGGAAGGGTTGTTGGAGGTGATTGAGGAATTGACCAGGGTGTCACGGAAGGAGTGGTCCCTTCGGAATACTGAAAGGGGAGGTGAGGGAAAGATGCATTTGGTGGTGGGATGACGTTGGAGGTGAAGGAAATGGCAGAGGATGATCCATTGAATGTGGAGGCTGGTGGGGTGAAAGGTGAGGACAAGGGGAACCCTATCATGGTTCTGGGAGGAAGGGGAAGGGGTGAGAGCAGAAGTGCGGGAAAGGGAATGAACACAGTTGAGGGCCGTGTCAACCACGGTAGAGGGGAATCCTCGGCCGAGGAAAAAGGAATACATATCGGAAGCTCTAGTATGGAAGGTGACATCGTCAGAGCAGATGCGATGGAGACAGAGAAACTGGGAGAATGAAATAGAGTCCTTACAGAAAGTGGGGTGGGAGGAAGTGTAGTCCAGGTAGTGTGGGAGTCAGTGGACTTATAGTGGATGTTTGTCGATAGCGTATCCCAGAAATGGAGACAGAGAAGTCGAGGAAGGGAAGGGAAGAGTCGGAGATTGACCATGTGAAGGTGAGGGAAGGGTGGAAATTGGAAGCAAAGTAAATTAAATTTTCCAGTTCAGGGCGAAAGAAATTCTGACTGTAGCACTGGGGAGGAATGTTTGTAAATGGCTATGATAAGTGGGGGGGAGGGGCATTTCATTCTAGTACCTGCAGTGAATTTGCCGTTTCTGTTTAAGTATATCGAAAACCATGTAATTACCATCATTAAAGTCTAGAAATTACACTAGGCTGTATTAACATACAACTGCTTTGAGGTAGCTCTTGACTTTGTGCGATAGTGTAAAGCGGGTGATAGCGAATCAGCAGCCCATTTTACATCACTCCTTATTTTTATTTCCATCGAAATCATTAGAAATAATAATCGGGAGAGATGTAAAACAGGCTGCTGATTCACTATCACCCAATTCGCACTATCACTCAAAGTCAAGGTCTACCCCTTAATACTTTTGTATGACATGCTGGCCCAGGAATTCGGGTCGGGGGCTTCCCGTGGGTGTAAGCCCCTGACCTGCACTTAACTTGCGCGCCGGCAGTTGAGCTCTGGGCTCCCGTGGAATTCCGCTCCGGGGCCTGGCCCAGCTGCCGGCGCGCTGTGCTTGCGTGTCCCAGGGCGTAGTTAGTGCGATGCGTCCCCTGGGATCACGTGAGCCATGGGCAGCCAATCGGAGGAGGGAAAAGCCCATTCATAAGATTGACAGAAAGACCTGTCTAAACTTATGAATACTCCGGCCCCAAAGTAGTAGTAAACCTTCAAATAAATTTTTAAAAATCATCACACTTTTTAAATAAACTATAAATTACATTAAATAACTATTTTAAACAATAATTTAAATTTTTGAAAAAAATAATTTTATAAATAAACGGGGCTAAAAATAAACTTACCTTGCTTTAAAGTATTTAAAAATAATAAACCTGTGGAAAAAATGTTTTAATTTTAATTAATTGACCACTTACCTTTTAAAATGCAGGACTTACGCTTGGTTTTTACATTTCTAAAATCTTAAGACTTACCCTCACGGAAAAACCTGTAAAAAAAACGTAAGTTCAAAGCGCACGCGCAGACTCCCGCGCGCACGCGCAGACTCCCGCGCGCACGCGTTCGACCTCTGAACCCCTTCGTTCAGAGGAACGGAAGTGCCGGTTTCCCGCGCATGCGCAGTGCATCTAAGAAACCGGCACTTCCATCGGGTCCACGCGTGAGTACCCCATGCGTACTCACGCGTTGGGACCCGAATTTCTGGGCCAATATTTTAATGCAATCTAAAATACTTCATAGTATTTTATAAAATTTATATCTTTCTAAATTAAGGCCTTGGGTAGAAGTTTATTCTCTGTGCCTGAAGCGCACCTGATATTAGGCCTTAGGCCTCATTTAAATGACACCTGTGAGCTGCGGACGCCTATTGGGCATCCCCAGACTGCTCACCTGTGAAGGGGCCTGGAATATCAGGGCACTGTTGGCGACGCAGTGACCCTCAGTTAAGTCTTTAAAGGGGAAGAGAGGGTGAACAGGAAGGAAGAGAACGGGATCAGGAAAGAAGAGAACAGGAGGGGTGTGGCGGCAGTGATCGGGGGTTGACTGGCAGTGGCCAGTGGTTAGAATGTGGCACCAGTTTGCATCTCCCAGCTCCACATTCAGGTAAGTATATTTTAAAAACTTACCTTTTGGAGGTGGCCGGTAGCAGTTCCTTAAAGGACCGTGTATTAGCCTGCATGTCGACCTGGTTTTCCTGGGTTCAAGGCAACCCAAATTTTCACACAGGCCTCAAAGAGGCTTTAGTCCCTTTATTTGCAAATGCAACGGGTCTAACACCTGTTTCAGGCATGGGCCCTGAACGCCTATTATTTTAGCTATACCAAACTGGGGGGAGGTGCAAATCTAGCTCTTAATAAGTGTGCGCTTACTGCTCGCCATATTGGAGGCTTAAGTGCCTGTTTAGCGCCTGAAAAACGGGCATGCCACCATCGAATTTCAAAACCTTAGTGCGTAAACATGTATACATGCACAAATATTTTCACGTATACATACAAAAGTATGTACAACCTACTCCATAGTCTTTAAATTATTCGACTTAAGCATAATTTCCATGCATCTATAGGTATGTACGTAGATGTATACCTCACATATTTGTATTAATGCCTTTTTGTATGGGTGTTCTTGCAACATATAAGGGCCAATTTTAACTCCCAGCGGGAAGCCTGCAGGAGCAGACAGAAATCCCACGCTGGAGTCTTCAGCAGCTGCTGACTTGCAGGCAAGGAGAGGATGAAGGTTGAGCAGTTGGGAGGCCACCTGCTGAGACCAAGAAGGCAACCGGCAGCAAGCCAGGTCAAGGGATGGAGCTTTGGGAGGGTCTGGTGGCTGGGAAAGTGGGTGGCCAGGGCAGCAGGGGCCTGGAATTTCCTTTTCCTGCGGGTCTCGTGGCTGGGAAAGTGGGTGGCCAGGGCAGCAGGGGCCTTGAATTTCCGTATGAGGCTCAGAGATGCACTCCTGCTTCTCCGGGCCCCACTGAGGAAAGGTTTTTAAATTTACCTCCGCAGGCCTCGCTGGCTTCCCGACAACGTTACCTGGCGGGGAGGCTGTGGTGGGCACCCTGTTCAGGAGTGGGTTAAAATTTTCTCGGGTCCCCTGTGCATCATAGAACCCAGATTTGCATTCATTATAGAGGCTCCTGCTGGAGTCTGGCGTCCAAACCAGCAGTGTTAAAATGGGGAATCGAAGCCGCTTCATTTTAACTGTTCCTCTGTTCCTTTCCTGCCGATCGGGAAGAGTTGTCATTCTTCCTATACATATTAGAGGACAGTATCATTCTGACACTCGATCCTCATTCATATGGGTTACTACTGCATGAACACCAGCATCCTTAAAGCTAGAATCAGCTTTTATAAATTCATATGTCCAAAAGTAATTTTGTTAACTTACATGTTACATTTTACAGTACTGGAATTGGGGTTCTGTTTTTTTTTCCAACCAGTGAACAGAGGAACTAGTTGTACACATGTAGTTAATTCAACAGTTGATTTAAAGCAAAAGGCCCTTGGAGAACAATGTCAGTCATTTTCTTTAGTCTAAAGTATCTCCAAATCCCAGACTGACATGTAATTACTCTGGTATTGTTCATTCATAGGCTTATGTGAATGACTCATTCCTGAGAGGGGGCAGTGAGAACCAGAAGGGATGTGAAGTGTGTGATCATCAAGGCTTTTTTCTTTTTGGTTTTCTCCAAACCTTTTCTGGTGGCATTGACTCAGACTGAGACACGATGTTAAAGATAATTACAGTACTCCAGCATATGAGCCAAATGGCCATTCTTCATACGTGAGTCTAAGCAGTGAGCGCCAGTAATGTGTTTGGTTATGGGGCGGGGTGGGGTGGGGGTGGAGACATCATGGTCTATTCTTCTCCTGCCTTCACCCTACATCCATGTATGTGTACTTTCCAGTAGAGGTCACTGGATATAAATGAACAGAATCATAGCCCAGGAGCATTGAGACTAATTGTTGTGGTGCTACCATTGTCCAGGTTGAGATCAAGTAACTCAACACAGACCAGGGATTGAATGTAGGATCCCATGGTGTATATGACTTGGCATCACACTAGGTGCTGCATTTACCCACTCAATGATCAGGGGTCTACCAATGCAGCTTTCAACCTAGGATAGAATTAAAATGATTTCTCACAATATTTACAGTTAAACTAGCAATCTGGTGCTTATACAGTCCCTACAACTTAAACCACCCACGTTTAAATCAGGCAATGGTTTAAAGCGCGAACCATTTCCTATTATTGTCAATTACAGAGTCGCCATTTACAATGCGTTATGAATGCTGGGTATTTCGGGCAGAAGCAGGTGTTCACTCAGGAGGTCGCACCTCATTAAGGTACAATTTCCTTGTGTACTTAACCACCTCTGTGGTGTATGTAACCGTTCCACCTTTAAGAGAGCTATTTTAAGAGATGCACTACTTTATCTTGGCGGCTGTATACTGTAATACCGGTGGTGACCACACCGGTATATAAGTGCTGTGTAATGATTTATTGGGCAGTTCAGCCTGACCTCCGACGAGTAAAGACCTGTTGAATTTACTCTTGTGGTCTGTGTGCAGTGATTCTTATTAACAATAACTAGAACACACAGACTTAACAGTGGCGACGATGACGATCTTACCCTGCGGCAGAGATATATCCAAGGCAGTTTAACGGGCGTCGAGAAGAGGCATCCGCCCTCATCATCCTGCTGAGAAAAGACTCGGGTCTGAAGAGCAAGGAAGAATCCTGACACGAAGCCTTCCATCAGCAACAGGCAGTGATCATCCCTTCTATCACGGTGGTGGGTAAGCCGATCAGCGATGAGCAGCAAGTCAGCCACGTTGGCTGTGAAGTAGGGGAGGGAAAAACGGAGGATATAAGGGCGGAGAACTCGACCACGGCTGGGGAAAAGAGCCGGACAGAAGTCGGGGCCAGAGGCGCTGAGGCTGGGGCAGCGTAAGGCACGGGAGCCGTGGTGAATGCAAACGCAGCCGGTGTAAAAGACCGGGCTGCAAGCGGGCTGGGAGACACAACAGCGTCGAGAGAGAGCTCGACCGCGACCGGGGAAAAAGGCCGGGCAGCTACCGAGGCCGCGAGGCGTGGGATAAAAAATTTTTTAAAACGCGGAGAACTCAGCCGCAGCCGGGGGAAAGGACCGGACTGCAAGAGGGGCTGCGAGGCACGATTTGAGAACCGCTGGGGAGGGCGAACGCAGCAATACGGCAATCGCCATTACAGCCAGCGGGGGAGAAAGGCAAACGCGGGAAGCCGCCATTTTCATAGGCAGGGGAAGAAGACAAGCGCGGGAAACCACCATTTTGAAAAAAATATATAAAAATTTCTTTTTGTTTCTCAAGAAGATTGCGAGGATGCCTAAGCGTGGTAACATCAACGATTTCGATCCCGATGTTGAAGATTGGGCCACGTATGTAGAACACATAGAGATTTATTGTAAGGCAAATAAAATATCAGATGAAGATAAAGCACTAACCTTACTAAACTCAATGGGTGCGAAGACATACGGGCTATTGAAGCATCTTCTATCACCAGCTAAACCGGCGGATCAGGCTTTCGCTAATATTGTTGCTGTCCTGAGAAATCATTTGAACCCCACACCGCTGATGTTAGCGGAACGATTTAAATTTTATGCGCGAACGCAACTGAAAGAGGAAAGCAACGCGGAGTATTTAATTGAACTGCGTAAGCTAGCGAAATACTGCCAGTTTGGGGAAAGACTGACAGAGGCACTGAGAGACAAATTCGTGTGTGGATTGTCGAAAGAAGGAACACAAAAGCGGCTGCTTGAAGAGAATGATCTTACACTTGATAAGGCTGTCACTATTGCAGCATCGCACGAAGCTGCAGCGAGAGGCACTGCGGAAATGCAGCTGAAGGCAGCGGTACTCAGCGTAGATCAAATGGCTTTGGGTACAGCGAAATGTTATCGTTGTGGAAAGACAACACACGATCAGAACCAATGCTGGTTTAAAAATCAGGAATGTAGAAAATGTGGCAAGCTTGGTCACATAGCTAAAGTATGCCGGTCAGGAAAGAAGACCAGCAACAAAAAGTCACCGCAGGAAAAGTGCAGAAAGGTACATAAGGTGGCTGAGAAGAGTTCGGATGAACAGAATTCGGATTCAGACTCCAACAGCAAGGAACTGGGCAGTCTGAGAATTCACAATGTGAGTAAGGAAGCTGACCTACAAACTATCTGGGTCACACTTCAGATAGCAGGAGTCCAAGTGAAGATGGAATTGGACACCGGGTCGGCGTTGACGGTCATGAATAAGCAAGATTACAAAAGGTTATTCACACATATTCCCCTACGGGATACGGAGATAGTATTGCAGACATACACGGGGCAAAGAGTATACCCCATCGGAAAGATAAAAGTCAAGGTGGTACACAAGGGCAAAGAACACCAAGGAATGGACTTATATGTACTACCTGAGGGAGGTCCAACACTTCTGGGACGGGAGTGGATCAGGAAAATAAATATGGACTGGCACTCCCTAAAAGCAATAACGGTAGATTCCGGAAAAAAAGATGTCAAACCTGAACGATTGTCCAGAATATTGGATGAGGTTAAAGAGGTGTTCCAACAGGGACTGGGAACACTGAGAGGAATTAAGGCAAAAATCAAGATTGCAGAACATGCAAACCCAAACTTTTTCAAAGCCAGACCGGTACCTTATGCGATACGACCTGCTGTGGAAGCTGAGCTGGAAGGGCTAGAACGTTCAGGAGTACTGTCTAAGGTGGACTGGAGTGAGTGGGCCACGCCCATTGTTCCCGTCATGAAGCGTTCATCGAGTAACAAGCCAGGGGAACCGGGGAAGGTCCGTATCTGAGGAGACATCAAGATCACGGTTAATCCGGTGCTTCACACGGTGCAATATCCGCTTCCGCGGATTGAGGATATCTTTGCTTCATTGTCTGGCGGGAAACACTTCACCAAGATAGACCTGGCGCAAGCGTACTTACAGATGGAAGTTGAGGAAGAGTCGTGCCAGTATCTCACAATCAACACGCACAGAGGCTTGTATCGATATAATAGACTGGTTTTTGGAGTGGCTTCGGCTCCAGCAATTTGGCAGAGGGCCATGGAGCAGGTATTACAGGGAATTCCAAGCACTCAATGTTACTTGGACGATATCCTGATTACAGGAGATGACGATGAGGAACACCTTGCAAATTTGAAACTGGTGCTCACCAGATTGAAGGAATATGGACTTCGAGTTAATCGCCAGAAATGTGAGTTCTTTCAGAAACGGATCTCGTACTGTGGTCATGTCATTGACCAGGAGGGGCTGCACAAGTCACCTGACAAGATCGAAGCTGTTGTGAAGGCTCCCGCTCTGGAAAATGTATCCCAGTTGAGGTCGTTCCTAGGGTTGATTAACTATTACCATAAGTTTCTGCCAAATCTATCCACGGTGCTGCACCCGCTGAACGCTCTTTTGCAGAAAGAAGTACCATGGAAGTGGAGCGAGGACTGTAAGAAGGCCTTTCGCAAAAGCAAGGCATTGATCACCTCAGAGGAAGTGTTGGCTCACTTCAACCCAACGCTACCTATTCCTTTAGCTTGTGATGCTTCTCCTTATGGTATTGGAGCAGTACTCTCACACAAGTTGCCAAATGGCTTGGAAAGGCCAGTCGCATTTGCATCCAGATCATTGACCTCCGCTGAGCGCAACTATGCTCAGATAGATAGGGAGGCTCTCAGCCTTGTGTGGGGAGTAAAGAAGTTTAATCATTACCTGCAGGGCCAGAAGTTTACACTGCTGACAGACCACCAGCCGTTGGTATCCATTTTTAACCCTAAGAAGGGTGTTTCGGTGATGACAGCACAGAGGCTCCAGAGATGGTCCCTTTTCCTAGGGGCACATCAATATCAGATAGAATTCAAAGGTACAAAGCAGCATGGTAATGCTGATGGGCTGTCGCGCCTGCCACTACCTACTGAGGAGGAGGCACCGACGGTTGTCCCGGTGGAGTTATTTCACTCGACCATCATCGAATGTTTACCTGTCACCAATGCAAATATTGAAAGGGAGACTAGGAATGACCCGACACTGTCCCGGGTCTACGAGTTGACAGTAAAGGGATGGCCAGCCCATGGTGATCCACTGTTACCGGCATTCTCAGCAAGACGAGAACAGCTGTCCATCTGTCAGGGAACATTGATGTATGGAACAAGGGTGATTATCCCTCCTAAGTTAAGAGAGAGAGTTCTAAAAGAACTACATGAAGGTCATCTGGGGGGAGTCAAGATGAAAAGCCTTGCTAGGGCTTATGTGTGGTGGCCGGGTATCGACCAACAGATAGAGGATCTGACGAAAAGCTGCTCAGGGTGCCAAAAAGTCCAAAATGCACCTCCAATTGCACCGCTGCATCCATGGGAATGGCCTTCAACCCCATGGCAATGTGTACATATTGACTTTGCTGGTCCATTCATGGATTCCATGTTTTTAATTGCGGTGGACGCACATTCTAAATGGCCAGAAGTGATTAAAATGACTACCACTACCTCGGAGAAGACGATCGCGGTGCTAAGAACGATATTTGCAAGAAATGGATTGCCAGAGCAAATATGTTCAGACAACGGACCACAGTTCGTGTCAGAGGAATTCCAGAAATTCCTGAAGAAGAATGGGGTGAAACATTATACCTCTGTCCCATATCATCCAGCTACGAATGGGCTGGCCGAGAGGTTTGTACAGACGTTCAAAAAGGCAATAAAGGCCATGAGCGAAGATCAGATTCCACTGCAACACAAGGTGGACAATTTCCTACTGGCATATCGAAACGCCACCCATGCAACAACAAACCAAAGTCCTGCCATGATGTTCTATAACAGGAGGTTGCGGTCCAGGTTGGATTTGTTAAAACCAAATGTGCGGAGGGAAGTCGAAAACAAATCATATCAATAACAAGCCCACTCGGAGTTTTGAAATAGGACAACCGGTGTTAGCCAGGGACTATAAAAATGAGAAATGGCAATCTGGAACAATTCGGGCCAGACAAGGACCCCTGATGTACACGGTAGATGTTGGTGAAAATGTAATGCGACGTCATGCTGACCAACTGGTGGGATCGAGAACAAGGGTCGAGCCCATGGTTACGACAGAGACAACCGTGGAGGAAGTTAGTGAACCTGAAGCATCTACCTCAGAAGTGAATATACCTGATGATGATGTCCTATCCATAGGGGATCAACTAGATGAGTCACCCCAGCAACGAGAACCAGAGACCCCTGAAAGGCGTTATCCGTCTCGGATCAGGAGGCCTCCTCAGAGACTGAATCTGTGAACTGTTTTTACATGAAGTTGTGTATATATGTTATTATGTTATGTTTAATGGGGAATATATACTGTAAAGCTAAAAAGGGAGGATTGTGGTGTATGTAACCGTTCCACCTTTAAGAGAACTATTTTAAGAGATGCACTACTTTATCTTGGCGGCTGTATACTGTAATACCGGTGGTGACCACACCGGTATATAGGTGCTGTGTAATGATTTATTGGGCAGTTCAGCCTGACCTCCGACTAGTAAAGACCTGTTGAATTTACTCTTGTGGTCTGTGTGCAGTGATTCTTATTAACAATAACTAGAACACACAGACTTAACAACCTCTAACTGGTGTCAGGTTACAACGTGCATTAGTTGGCACTGACAAACTGACAAACAGGAACAAAAACATTCAGTAAGTAAATAGCACCTCATTAAGGTCCAATTAGCTCATGTACATAATCAGCTCTATGAGAGGAAAAGCCCTTGAAGAGATTAACAGTAACGCTGAGTTAACAGCATCCTTGTGTGTAGAAAGAATTTCTCCCCTGGACAAAAGCAGAAAATGCTGGAAATACTCAGCAGGTCAGGCAGCATCTGTGAAGAGAGAAACACAGTTAACATTTCAGGTCGATGACCTTTCATCAGAACTGGAAAAAATGAGAGATGCAACATGTTCTGGACTTATGGACTTTTTACATGCAGATAGCACCCTCTGGTGGTGGTTATTGTGTTAGCAGTGTTTGTATACAGCAGAGGTCAGTTGACCTTTCTTCCTGTTTGACCCCGGAAGCAGTTTTCCCAGAAAGAACCTGGCAGTAATGGAGGATCTTCCATGAGGGATTCCATTCTCAATCCAATTGCATCTTATCTCATATGTTAGGCCAGACGCAATATCTGTGAGTATCTTTGTTTGTTAACATGATAGTGTTGTGTACGTAACCGTTTACCTTTAAGGGAACTATAGAATGTGACCGTTCGCCTTTAAGAGCACTACTTCAGGGTGGCACTATTTATTGGCTCATGTATACTGTAATACCGATAGTGACCACACCAGTATATAAGGGTTGTGATACGTTAACTAGGGCAGAAATCGCCCAGACCTCTGAATAGTAAAGACCTGTTTTGTTTGTACTTCTAAAGTCTCTGAAGTTATTTACTGCACAACCTACAGACTTTACAGTGGCGACGAGTCCGATCGTACCCTGCGGCAAGACTAACCAGTAGCAGAGAGCTTCAAAAAGAAAACACGAGGCTCCGTCTACTAAAAGTATAGTACTTACTGGAAGCTGGAAGATTAACAGCAAAGCTGCGGCAGCAACAGGCACAGATTACCCTGCTACCACATCTTGAGCGAGCCAATCAGCCTAAAACAAGGCGGCCGAAGAGACTGTGAGTAGTTAAAACAAATAAATTTTAAAAAAAACGGGGTAGAAGTATTTGGAGGAGAAGGGCAAAGCATTCGGGTCCAACGGCGTCGGGTAACAGCCGGACCGCGGGCAATGTGAGAAGCCGTGCAGCAACCGCTGCCACGAAGCGCTGAGCCTGCGAGTAGGCGCGGGAGTGTCAGAGCCGAGAGCCGCGCGAGCGGGGGAGCCAGAGCCGAGCGGGAGGCGTTGCAAGCCAGCGATCGCATCTCCAGATAAGGGCCGAGAGCCGCGAGAGCGATCGGATCTACAGATAAGGGCCGGCAGCCGCTTCGCGATCCAGCGATCGCATTATAGATAAGGACCGCACTCGGGCTGACAGACGGCGTCGGGGGACCGGGTGAAGACCGCCAAGCGCGGGAAAACCGCCATTGAAGTGGGCGGGGAGAGCGAGAAGCGCGGGAAAGCCGCCATTTTTCGGGGAAAACCGCTGAAGAAGAAGGAAGAAGCGGGAAACCGCCATCTTGGAAATTATTAAGAATTTCAGAAAAGTAATAAGATTTTTCAGAAAGGCTGGTGTGTTCTCAAGAAGAGAGAAGAAAATTAATAATAAGTAAAGTAATACTTGTACTGTTCTCAAAAAGAGAAGAAGATGCCTAAGCGAGGAAATATTAATGACTTTAATGCAGAAATAGAAGACTGGGCCACGTATGTGGAACGCATAGAAATATATTGCGTAGCCAACGAAATTGAGGATGACAACAAGGCAATAACTTTGTTAAATTCGATGGGAGCAAAAACATACGGGCTTTTGAAACATCTAATAGCACCAGTTAAACCAGTGGACCAGACCTTCGAAGAGATCGTAACAGTGTTGAAGGATCACTTGAACCCCACACCGTTGATGCTGGCTGAACGATTTAAATTTTACGCCAGAACCCAGAGGCAAGATGAAAGCAATGCGGAATACTTAGTCGAACTGCGTAAGCTAGCGAAATACTGCCAGTTTGGAGGGAATTTGACAGAGGCGCTGCGGGACAAGTTCGTATGCGGCTTGGCCAAAGAAGGAACGCAGAAGCGACTTCTGGAAGAAAACGACCTCACACTGGACAGGGCTGTCCTCATAGCTTCATCGCACGAAGCCGCAGCGAAAGGGACGGCAGAAATGCAGCTAAAGGCGGCGGCACTCGGGGTGGACCAAATTACAACAAGCACTCCCAAATGCTACCGTTGTGGAAAGACAACGCACGACCAGAATCAGTGCTGGTTTAAGAACCAAGAGTGCAGGAAATGTGGCAAACTGGGTCACATCGCGAAGGTATGCAGGTCCGGAAAGAAGACCAACAAGCAAAGGAAGCCACCACCACAAGGAAAGTACAACAAGGTGCATCAGGTGGCTGAAAAGAGTTCAGACGAACAAAATTCAGACTCAGACCCAAACAGCCAGGAGCTGGATAGTCTGAGAATCCACCATGTGGGTAAAGTAACTGATCTACAGTTGATCTGGGTCACACTAAAAATAGCGGGAGTCCAAGTACGAATGGAGCTGGACACGGGATCAGCTGTATCCGTCATCAACCAAAAGGACTATCACCGGCTATTCTCTCACATACCCTTAAGAAATACCAAATTCGTATTACAGACATACACGGGGCATCATGTATACCCCCTGGGAAAAATACGAGTCAAGGTGAGAGATAGGGGTAAAGAACACCCACGAATGTATCTGTACGTACTACCTGAGGGAGGACCACCACTTCTGGGACGGGAGTGGATCAAGAAAATAGACATGGAATGGCACTACCGACAAGCAATGACGAGTGAGGACTCGGTGCAGACAAGCAGCTCAGACTCTGAGCCGGAAGACGATAAGTCCAGCTTATGTATGAAAAACAAGATTAACATGAACTCACGGACTAAG
Organism: Somniosus microcephalus; assembly: GCF_052327205.1. Classification (NCBI taxonomy): domain Eukaryota; kingdom Metazoa; phylum Chordata; class Chondrichthyes; order Squaliformes; family Somniosidae; genus Somniosus; species Somniosus microcephalus. The sequence continues at coordinate 63,321,779 of NC_141000.1, read as the reverse complement.
GTTGGGAAATCGATGGCGTGCATAAAGACAGAGAATTCTGAGTCTGTTCAAGCTACAGACAGATGCATTACGGAGGAACACCGGGCTAGAACTCAACGTTATGTCAAAGTACAACGACAATTAGAACAGTTGAGTGCCCGTCTCCTACAAGAGATGGAAAAGGTGAAAAAGTTCTGGGACACCGAATGGGAGTCCCTGGAAAGACAACAGAGACAGCTCGCTCAAGCAGAGAGCGACCATAGAGCCATCGTGGCCAAGTACCAATCACATCTCCCTGAGGCTGTTCAGGAACTAGAATATACACAGAACGATCCAAAGGAAGAGGAATCTTCAGGAAGTCAGGATGGTATTCCAGTTCACCTCTACGACTTGTTGCAAGCAGAGGGTAACGAGTTGAAAGAACAGTATGAACAGGCTCGGACTACAATCCTGGAAGGGGTTAACTTGGCAACTTCCGAAAAGCTCGTGTTAGTGAAAGAACATGAACGACTAAAGGTTGACCATAAGCAAGAATTACAAAGTCTGCAGGAAATGTTTGATGAGCTTCAGGCCAAGGCTGACTCATCGTTAGGGATTCAATCCATAGGAAAAAAATTAGTGGTGGAAGACATACCAGAACAGGGAATACAGGATGTCCAAGAACTCGTTAAATTATTAAAGGAAACACAAAATAAATATGAAGCGGCAATGGCCGAGGTCCAACGACTTGAAGAACAGATGCAACTGGAAATCTTTTCAGTGGAAGAAAAGGGAACTGTAAGAAACACAGAGACCGTAAGAATGGGCCATGAACATGAGCTTAAATCGTCAGAGGAGAAGGGTTTGGAGCTCTCAAAAGTTATTGAAATAGCCGAGGTTGCAACACAGACTGAGAAGATGGCAGCAGAGCAACCCTTAGATACCAAAAGTACGCTGACTCATGTCAAGGTTGAACAACAGAACGCTGAAACAACTGCTCCGGTAGAGGGATTGAATAGTCCGATCAATCAATCTCCAAAGGAAGTTGAAGTATTAAAATCACAAATGAGGTCATTAGTAAACAACTTGCTGAAAGCCCAGAAAAAGTTAGAGGAAGCGGAACACGTGAAGAAGTCTCTTCAGGAAAGATGTCTGGATTTGGAACAAAAGCTGGCTGACGTCCAGCTGGGTAGGGAGGACATAGAAGACCCTCTCGCTGGCCTAGCTCAGGATGACTCCGAATATTACTATGTCCTGTCCTGCCCAACTTGTAACTTCGACTCCCACCATACAGAAATCATGGAGGAGCACCGAAAGTCTACGGAACATCGGGAGAAGGTGGCTCTACTACGGAAAAAGGAGGAAGAGAAGGAGGAACTGCGCATGCAGCTGGCAGCTGACAGTGGAGCCCAGAGAGTCTCCAAGAAGCAGAAAAGGAAAAGTCGAAACAGAAGATGACCCATCTGAACCATGATTACCTCTACCAGATCACACACGTGGTCCCTCCGAACGGAGCCAATTCAGTTCGGAAGTTCAACCTGTTAAACCCATGGAAGGACTATTGAATGAGTCACTCCAGCAATGTGAACCGACTACACCACAGAGACTGAATCTATGAACTGTTTTCCACAGAGACTGAATCTGTGATCTGTTTTGACATGAAGTTATATATGTTATTATGTTATGTTAAACATGAAGTTATATGACGTTGACTCCATCGAGAGTATATCTGTAAATTGTTATATGACGTTGACTCCATCGAGAGTATATCTGCAACCTGTTTATATAAAATTGAAGATTGTATGTTTAACGGGATTCTGTAAGTAATAAGCTAGGAAGGGAGGAGTGTTGTGTATGTAACCGTTTACCTTTAAGGGAACTATAGAATGTGACCGTTCGCCTTTAAGAGCACTACTTCAGGGTGGCACTATTTATTGGCTCATGTATACTGTAATACCGATAGTGACCACACCAGTATATAAGGGTTGTGATACGTTAACTAGGGCAGAAATCGCCCAGACCTCTGAATAGTAAAGACCTGTTTTGTTTGTACTTCTAAAGTCTCTGAAGTTATTTACTGCACAACCTACAGACTTTACAGATAGCAACTTTGTCAGTGTAGTATTTGGCAACACCTTGTTTATAAAAAGTTATTAGTTGGTGTTTACAGAAGTCCAGCTCAAATGTTAGTTAGTATACAATTAGTCTATTCTATTGTTATAAATATGTTTATATCTTATGTAACATCTAATGTACAGTACTCAGTTCTATGTACAAAACATACTTTGTCTTTGTTTACAGTTTCACAAATTTGTTCAAGTAAAGCTTCAAAACAGCAAACGGCTTCACGAGGAATTATTTGAATAAGTGTTTAACTTGCTGTATAACTAGATAGGAGCACGTCTAGCGAGGCCAGTACAGTGAAAAGATAGCATTACGGCTAGCTGTGAAGAGTGGAGCAGGAGGAACTCAGAGTAAGCCTTCACCTTGTACACCACACCTACCTCACATCAACATGTCAGAAGATAATAACGAAAATGCTTTGCAGCAAGTAGAAGACCTTAAACAGGCAGACGAAACTGTAGAATGTGACAATCGGTCTATAAGCTCCAGTTACTACAGATTGCAAGCTGGTTCACGGTCATCAGGTGGTTCTAGAGTAAGCATGGCCATCGCCAAAGCACGGGCTAAGCTAGTAACAGCTCAAGCCAGAGCTGCGCATGCGGACAGAGAAATAGAAATAAAAGTAAAACAGGCCCGTCTCCAAGCTGAACACCAAGCTGAACAGGCCCATCACCAAGCTGAACAGGCCCGTCACCAGGTTGAACGCCAGGCTGAACAGGCCCGTCTCCAAGCCACATTAGAAGCTCTGCAGCAACAAAAAGAGATAGATGCTGCATTAGCTGAGACACAAGTATTCGAGGCAATTTCGGAGGGAGCTGATCCCGAGACAGCTTACAAACCTTTAATTCCCGTTCCACAGCAGAGTCGACGACAGCGCACTAGAGATTACGTGAGCGATCATGCCGACATACAGTTTATGAGAGAGAGGGATGGAGATCCGCACATCTCTGCAGACGCAAGCACTTCATATAACATGCCCCAAGTTGCCAACCAAGGTCAAAGTAGACAGGGTGCCTCAAGCCGCAGAGTCTCCCCCAGCAAAACGGAAGACATGGTGCAGAGGTATAGAACGCTGAATAGAGAAAGTCAGCAGCAAACCCCCTCTCATTTCCTTGAGACCCCCAACAGAGCCCCTATTCAGGGCAACCCTGGCACAGGTCCCAGCACCTACGACCTTGCCAAATACCGTGCACGCAGCCAGCTGGTGACTACAGGGTTAACCAAGTTTGATGACAGGCTGGAGAATTATTGGGCTTGGAAGTCCTGCTTCCACGATGCCATATCGGGCTTAGACCTGTCGGCAGGAGAAGAGCTCGGCCTTCTTATCAAATGGCTCGGCCCAGAGTCCGCCGAACAGGCACGCAGGATAAAAGCGGTCAATGTGAGCCAACCGCCAGCGGGGTTGAAGATGGCTTGGGCGAGGCTGGAAGAAAGCTACGGCTCGCCTGAAGCCATTGAAAGGGCTCTCTTTGACAGGTTGGAGAACTTTCCGAAGGTGAGGAATAAGGAACCCCAGAAGCTCCGCGACCTTGGAGATCTGCTGTCGAAACTCGAAGCCGCAAAGCAGGACGGCTACCTACCCGGTCTATCATACTTAGACACTGCCAGAGGGGTAAGTCCCATCATTGAGAAGCTTCCATTTAACCTGCAGGAGAAGTAGATATTGTTTGGGTCAGAGTTCAAGCTAAAACACAACGTTACCTTCCCTCCATTCTCTGTGTTTGCCAACTTCATCCGTATAGAAGCCAAAGCCAGGAACGACCCAAGCTTCAACCTCTTCTCCTCCCACTCAGCACTTGCCAGAAGAGACAAGTTTGACAGACATGGAAAGACACCAATATCTGTCCACAAAATGCAAGTGTCCTCAACTGAGAACACAAAGATTCAGAAGAAACCTGAGGATATGAGCAAACAATGCCCTATCCATAACAAGCCCCATCCATTAAAGAAGTGCAGATGCTTCAGGGAGATGTCCCTGGAAGATTAGAAACAATATCTCAAAGAGAATTCTATATGTTTCAAGTGCTGCTCTTCCACGAACCATCTCGCCAAGAATGGCAAGGTAGATGCAAAATGCACAGAATGTGAAAGTGATCAGCACATTTCAGCACTCCACCCAGGCCCAGCTCCTTGGAAATCAGAGTCGCTTCCTCCCACCTCAGAGCACGGCAGGGAGAGAGAGGGAGCTGCCGGTCCGGAGATTACATCCAAGTGCACCGAGGTGTGTGGAGAAGGAGTGAGCGCAAGAGCATGCTCCAAGATATGCCTCGTTAATGTGTACCCTGTAGGACGTCGCCAGGAATCTGAAAAGATGTATGCCATACTAGATGAACAAAGCAATCATTCTCTAGCAAGATCCGAGTTCTTCAACATCTTCAAGGTCAAAGGAAGTCCGTCGCCTTACACGCTGAAGACGTGTGCTGGACTTTCAGAGACAGCCGGCAGGAGGGCCTGCGGCTATGTTGTTGAGTCAGCCGACGGGAAGATTAGCCTCCCCCTTCCTACACTCATCGAATGTAATCAAGTCCCCGACAACCGTTCTGAGATTCCTACTCCGAATGCAGCTCATCATCACCGTCATCTCTGACGCATTGCAGACGAGATCCCACCTCTTGATCCGGATGCAGGCGTACTTCTGTTGTTGGGAAGGGACATCCTGAGGGTACATAAGATAAGAACAGCAAACGGCTTCACGAGGAATTATTTGAATAAGTGTTTAACTTGCTGGATAACTAGATAGGAGCATGTCTAGCGAGGCCAGTACACAACAGGTTTTAAGCAAGTATAGCGGCTGAGAAAGGGGGGAAGGCGTGGGGGAGGAAAGAACAAAAGCAAAGGCTATAGAGTCATAGGGCTGGATTTTCTCAATGGAGATGCACTGGAGGCGGGACTTCAGGTTTCCGGGTTTCAGTCCCGCCCCCAGTGAAGTCTGACCAACCCACGCTATTTTCCCTTGATTGGCCTTGTTACCGGCCAATTAAGGGAAAGCCGGTGATAGATGATGTCAGCGTATGACGCTTTATGTTGAAAAATTTTTGACAGATGAATTGTCAGCATTTGACAGCTTTGAGAAGGGCTGGGAAAATTCCCCCCATAGAGTCATATGGCACAGAAGGAGGCCATTCGGCCCATCGAGTCCATGCCGGCTCTTTGTAGAGCAATTGAGTCAGTCCCATTCCCCTGCTCTATCCCCATAGCCCTGCAAGTTTATTTCCCTCAAGTGCCTATCTAGTCTCCCCTTGAAAACATTGAGTGTCTCCGCTTCCACCTCTTCCGTTGGCAGCGAATTCCAGGTCCTCACCACTCGCTGCGTAAAAAGTTTTTCCTCATGTCCTCCCTGTATCTCTTGCCCAAAACCTTAAATCTGTGTCCCCTAGTCCTTGTACCATCAACTAGTGGGAACAGCTTTTCCCTGTCTAGCCTATCCAAACCCATCATAATCTTGTAGACCTCTATCAAATCACCCCTCAGCCTCCTTTGCTTTAAAGAAAAACAAATCCAGCTTCTCCAACCTGTCCTTGTAGCTAAGATTCCCCCATCCCCGGAACCATTCCGGTGTATCTCCTCTGCACCCTCTCAAGGGCCTTCACATCCTTCCAAAAGTGTGGTGACCAGAACTGGATGCAATACTCCAGTTGTGGCCTAACCAGTGCTTTATAAAGACTCAGCATAACTTCGCTACTTTTGTACTCCATGGGGGCGATTTCGCCAGTGGGGGCGCGTTGGAGGCGGGACTGCTGCTTGTCGGGTCGATGTCCCACCTCCATCAATTTGTGGCCAACCCACGCTATTTTCACTTGATTTACCTTGTTAAGCCCACCCAGTACATTTAGCAGGCCAATTAAGGGAAAGCCGGTGACAGAGAACGTCAGCGTATGATGTTTCATCTGTCAAAAACTTTTAACAGATGAATTGTCATCATTTGCCAGCTCTGTGAAGCTGTAACACTGACATTCTCTGTAGTTTGATGAGTTCTTAAATTCAAGACTCATCAAACTTCTTTCTTTAGCAGAAATTAGATGGTTGTTGCATTGGAGAATGCAACGGCCATCTGTCATCTCTGCAGTGGAGGTGCGAGACTCTCCCCATACCCAACTCTTGAAGCCTGCAGGAAGAGACAAAGGTAAGTAAACTTTTTCTTACACTTTCCACTTACCTCACATACTTATCTCTCCACGCTTGCACCCATCACTTACCTTCACAGCGAACTTTTGCACCCCTCTGACCCTCGCAGACCCACTGCTCGCCTCGGTGACACTGGCGGGGTTCGCAGCCATCAGGAAGCCCACACTTGTGTGGGTAAAATGGGGATAATCCTCTTATCTGCCTGTTAACTACCTGTTAACAGGCAGTTAAGTAGCTGTAATCCCCTTCCCGTCTCCAAGGAGACAGGACCTGGCGTGGGTCGGCTACCCGCCTCCTGGCAAGATGGCACGGAGGCGGGTTGAGCACCCGCCCCCAAATTCTGCCATTTTTTCAGCAGTCCCGTCTCCATACCCGTCACCTCAGGGCTGGCAAGATTGTGCCCAATACCCCTATTTATGAAGCCCAAGATCCCATATGCTTTGCTAACCACACTCTTAATAGGTCCTGCCACCTTCAGGGACATATGCACATTAACTCCCAGGTCCCTCTGTCCCAGCACATTCTTTAAAACTGTGCCATTAAGGGTATATTGCCTCTCCCTGTTCCTTCTGTCAAAATGCATCACCTCACACTTCTCTGTATTAAATTCCATCTGCCACTTGTCTGCCCATTCTGCTAGCCTTTCTATGTCCTGTTGCAGTCGATTGGTATCATCCTCACTGTTTGCCACACCCCCAAGTTTGGTGTCATTGGCAATTTAGAAATTCTACGCTGCACTCCATTATCCAGGTCATTTATATATATATCAAAAAAAGCAGTGGCCATTTATTTAGCTTAAACCTCTCCAAGTGCTCGTTAATTTTTTCCTTAATTATTGTTTCTAAAACTTTACCCACCACTGATGTTAAACTGACCAGCCTGTAGTTACTAGGATTGTCCTTACACCCTTTCTTGAACAATGGTATCACATTCACCACTTTCCAATCCTCAGGCACCTCACCCGCATCTCGGGAAGGTTGGAAAATTATGGCAAGCCCTTCCGCTATCTCCTCCCTCAATTCCCTTAGCAACCTGGGATGCAAGCCACCTGGACCAGGTGACTCATCCACTCTGAGCATACCCAGCCTTTCTAGTACATCCTGTCTATCAATTTTCACCCCTTCCATTGTTTCTACCTTTTCCACTTCTACCGATATTTTGTCAGCATCCACCTCCTTAGTAAACACCGATACAAAGGTCTGTGATAGGGTGGAAGGCAGGAGTGATTAAAGGCCGTGGGATGGAGCAGGGGTGTTGGGGGTGATTGAAGAGTGAACCAGGGTATCGTGGAGTGAACGGCCTCTTCGGAATGCTGGAAAGGGATGGGAAGATGTGTCTGGTGGTGGCATCATGTTGGAGGTGGCAGAAATGGCAGAGGATAATCCATTGACTGCGGAGGCTGGTGGGGTCATCTCCCTTGGATTCTGTTTGTCTGTTGAAAGATGCCTTCGACTCTTGTCAATCAACAAACAACCCAGCATTGGGATTTTTTTAATGGTGCTGAGACAAATGCTGGCAAAATTGTGGCAGAAACAAAGACTGTTTACAGCACCAGATGGGATGTCAGAGGAAGAATTCTCTCAGCTGTGGCACCTTATTGACAATGACACTCCACCTGAAACTGACACCCATGATATAGGAGAGGTGGTGGCTGCAATGTGAGCCCAGAATGAAGAGGAGGGAGAACAGGAACAGGATCTGGACAATGAAGAGGTTGTAGTAACACGATTGACATTTGCTCTGCGGTTCTCACACTGCGACCTGCTATGGAGCAGCATCCCGATATAAAACCAGACTGGGAGGCCGTCAGAAAGGTGGACATAGTTTGGTGCCCATACTGCCAGAGAAGGGCAGTTCAGAGTCAGATTTCAGAGTTTTTTTTGGCAGAGACATGTAAGACTGTTGTGGTATAAATTTCTATTCAATTGAATCATATTTAATGTAGAACTAATTATTTTACGAACTTTTTTAACATATTTATGTGACCTTTTAGCCGGTGTGGTTTAAATAAAGCCAGTTATACTGCATGCAGTCTTGTTTAGTTCATTCAATAGTGATTTGCTATAGACATAGCGCTAACGCTTTAAACCGTCCAACACATATAGCGGGCAAATTGTTCTAGCACCGACTATAAGCGGTGGGGACTGTATATCCAAATAAACTATCTTAAAGTAGAAAGAATGTGCAACAAGATACCAGTCGATATTCCTGTTAGCATCCTCCCCTCTCCACCCATCCACCATACATAAACGTCTTTGTATCTCTGCTGGAAATCTGGGAGGAGTAAGATGCATAAGCCGAGAGATAGAAAGAAAAAACATAAATGTTGCAAATCCAAAATTAAATTAGAAAATTCTAGAATTCCACAGTGGGTTAAACTGATGAAAGGTTGCAGCCAAAACATCAACCTATTTCCCCTTTCAAATGAGGATTAACCTGTTACACTTTCCCAACAATTCCTGTTGTTACAGTGCGAACCAAAGGGGTAATTCTATAAATCAGCACTGCCAGCCAGCAGCACTTAATCAACAACAACAACACAACAACTTGACTTGACTATACCAACGCACGTCTGGTTGGCCTCCCACATTCCACGCTACGTAAACTTGAGGTCATACAAAACCCGGCTGCCCGTGTCCTAACTCGCATCAAGTCCTGTTCATTCATGCCTTTGTTGCATCTAGACTTGACAATTCCAATGCACTCCTGGCTGGCCTCCCACATTCTACCCTACGTAAACTTGAGGTCATCCAAAACTCGGTTGCTGTGTCCTAACGTGCACCAAGTTCCGTTCGCCCATCACCCCTGTGCTCATTGATCTACATTAACTCCCGGTTAAGCAACGCCTTGGTTTCAAAATTCTCATCCTTGTTTTCAAATCCCTCCATGGCCTCGCCCCTCCCTATCTCTGTAATCTCCTTCAGCCCCACAACCCTTCGAGATATCTGCGCTCCTCTAATTCTGCCCTCTTGAGCATCCCTGATTATAATCGCTCAACCATTGGTGGCCGTGCCTTCTGTTGCCTGGGCCCTAAGCTCTGGAATTCTCTGCCTAAACCTCTCCTTTAAGACGCTCCTTAAAACCTATCTCTTTGACCAAGCTTTTGGTCACCTGCCCTAATTTCTCCTTATGTGGCTCGGTGTCAAATTTTTTGTCATTTAATACTCTTGTGAAACACCTTGGGGCGTTTTACTACTTTAAGGGCACTATATAAATACAAGTTGTTGTGTGTCTGTCTGAAAGTACGTGTTGTGTATCATGATTTACATTATGTAAAATGCCCTCCTTGAATTGATGTCAAATAGGTCCCTCAACCTGAACCTTATTCTTTGCCAGTAAGCTATCCTCTAACACTAATTGGTATCTAGCCTTATACAACTGTGATAACAGTCCTGTGTACTGAGGAATCACCTTTGCCCTGAAAACACTAGTATACAAACAATCAATTTATTCACCTGAAATTGCTCTTTCTGCTATTTTAGCAGCAGAATTAAATGCCTCTATCGATTGGTGATGAAAGTGATTCTATTGCTGCAAAAACACGATAATTACTTGAACACAGCATTTACAATAAAATAAATGTGTCTTCCAAAATAGCGACGAGGGGAGTTTTCAGACTAACGCGTTACGCTAGTATTCCACAGGCCATTTGCAGGACATCAAACGAATACAATGAAAGGCAATTGTTGGCACAACACTTCCTTGATGGCTCAATGCATAACAAACTAGCATTTATGTCACCAATGCTCCTCTGGAACGACCCTGGGTCATAGAAATTCAGGGCTTACACTGGTAGACTGATAGTAGACTGCATCTGCAGGTCTTCATTCAGCAGTTGGTGCAGCTCTGTCACAGACTCTTGGTTTATCCTCAGCCTCCTGCAGCACGACTCCTCAGTCTTCTCAGGGATGGTATTCCTGGCGCATTGGTTACCGTCCAATTCAATTCAATTTCAATTCAAATCGCTTTATTGGCATGACAAGTTACATCTTATGTTGCCAAAGCATCGGAAAACATTCATGTTTGTTCACAAAAATACAGATCTATCCATACAGTGTATAAACAGATATATCCCTGAGTGTATAAATATACTTTCATATAATTTATATATACTCTTATCTTTAGTGGTTGTCCCTCTGTTTATGGCAAGCTGTAACATAGTGTGCCACTAGTGTTACGCAATTTCTCTCTTCCCCTAGTAGGTATGGGAGTTTTTGGTCGTCATTCAAATTTCTGAATTCCGGGCATATTTTTGTAAATTTTGGGTAGAAATTCTCCCTTATGCCCTGATATTTTCTACAAGCTGTGAGGAAGTGCATCTCTGTCTCCACCATTCCCTGACTGCAGTGAGAGCATATCCTGTCCTCTCTTGGTAGCCGGGTCTGCCTGTGTCTACCTTTTTCGATCGCCAGGCTATGTTCACTAAGTCTGTACATTGTCAAGTCTGTACATGGCACTTTCCCTGCCACCTTACATCACAGGTTGTGCTTTCCTGTGCTTTCTAATCCTCCTCAGCCAAGTGTAGTTAATGGGCGTAGCAAGTAAAATCCCCTAAGTCTTGAACAGAGTCAAAGTTGAAGCTCTCTTTAGCTGATCATCTCTGATTAGAGCCAATAGTTCACAACAGCGTCTGCAATGTTGATTATAAATCAGAATTCTCAACGCACTGCATGTGAAAGTCACAGCACTGCAGAATGTTGTCAAATTCAATTTAAATAGCAATTATACTAACATTGACCAGCTCAGCAAGGCAACCACATGGATTCAGCATTAATTCACTGAACAGCCACTTCATCCCAGCAGTTATTTTGTAGTGTGCTGGGCAAAATATGTGTTAAGTCTGTGTGTTATAGTGAGAATTACTACACAGACCACAAGAGTAAATTTAAACAGGTCTTTACTAGTCGAAGGTCAGGGCGGAACTGCCCAATAAATCATTACACAGCACTTATATACCGGTGTGGTCACCACCGGTATTACAGTATACAGCAGCCAAGATAAAGTAGTGCAACTCTTAAAATAGTTCTCTTAAAGGTGGAACGGTTACATACACCACAATCCTCCCTTTTTAGCTTAGCAGTATATATTCCCCATTAACATAACATAATAACATATATACACAACTTCATGTAAAAACAGTTCACAGGTTCAGTCTCTCTGGAGGCTTCCTGACTCGGTCCGGATAACGCCTCTGTAGTGTATGTATCCGTCTACCTTTAAGAAAACCATTGTATGTAACCGTTCACCTTTAAGAGAACTATTTTAGGTGTGGCACTACTTTGTTGGCTTCTGTATACTGTAATACCGACGGTGACCACACCGGTATATAAGTGCTGTGTCAGGATTTATTTGGCAGATTCGCCCTGACCTTCGAATAGTAAAGTCCTGTTTTAAGTTACTCTGGTAGTCTGTGTATTAATTAACTAAACAACTCACAGACTTTACAGTGGCGATGAGTCCGATCGTACCCTGCGGCAACAATACTTTCGAAGCAGTTAACGAGTGTCGAGAAGAGGCAACCGCCCTCGTCGTTCTGCTGGGAGAAAACTTGAGGCTGCAGAACTAGAAAGGAAGAAGAAGTTAGAGACATAGGCCTAGAAATTGAGTTTTGGCTTAGCCAGGGCTTTAGCGCCGGAAGTTAGTGCCGGCGCTAAGTCCTCCTGCGCGCGCCAAAAATTCAGCAGGGCTGCGCCCAAACGGCTGCCGGCGCTACTGAAGGGTCTTTGCGGCGGTAAATCGGCGCTAACTGCCGTTTCGCGCCGCAATTCCGGCGCTGCGGCACCCGATGCGGTGCGGCAGGCTCGGGAAGTGCAGGCCTCCTCCTTCCCTTAAGGAGGAGCTGCCTGCACCCGGCCGCGGCCCGCGAAAATCTTTTTAAAAATGAGCCCGGCACCTCGGACAAGTGCCGGGCTTGCTTCTGTTCCGGGGGGGGGGGGGGGAAGTCCGGGGAGGGAGCTGCGGCCAGGCGGCCGGCGGGAAAGCGGCCGGCCGCCGCGGGGCCTTTAATGCGCCGGCGCAAAGACTTGTAAGACTCTGTTGCCAGAGTCTTAGTTGCGGCTGCCACGGGCGAGGCGGCCGCAACTGAATTTCGGCGCTGGGGCCCGTCGGCATGGCAACCGGGACGCTGCGCACACCGATGACGTCATCGGTGCCGGCGCAGCGCTACCGGTCTACCGCGGCGGAAGGGCCCCAGGCAATTTCGGCGCCGGCGCCAATTGCAGCGCTAGGCCCTCTAGCGCCGCAAAATCGGCGCTAAGGGCACTCAATTTCTAGGCCAAAGACTTCCATCAGCAACAGGCACTGACTGTCCCTTCTGCCATGGTGAGGAGTGAGCCGATCAGCATGAGAAGCAAGGCGGCCACGGTGACTGTGAGTAAGGGAAAGTAAAAAGAATAACCGGAGGATAAGGGTGGTGCACTCGACCACGGTCGAGGGGGAAAGGAGCCGGACAGAAGTCGGGTCCAGAGGCGCTGAGACTGGGGCAGCGTGGAGCAAGGAAGCCGCGGTACAGACAGGCTGGGGGATGCAACGGCGTCGTGAGACAGCTAGACCGCGACCGGCGAAAAAGGCCGGGCAGCGACCGAAGCCACGAAGCGCTGCGACCGGGAGCGTAGGCGCGGGAAGAGATAAACTCAGCCGCAGCCGGGGAGGGAAGCACCGGACTACGAGAGGGCTGGGAGGCGCGATTGGGAGCCGAGTGAGCGGGAGAGGCAGAGCTGACCAAGGGAGACTGAGCGAGAGCCAGTCCAGCGGCTGAAACTGTTCTCCGTCAACGGGGTGTACCCAGCGCCAGTAGAGCTGAGCGAGCGGGAGAGAGACAGAGCCCGAGCAAGGGGAACCGAGCGAGAGCCAGCCCAGCGGCTGAAACTGTTCGCCGTCAACGGGGTGTACCCAGCGCTGGTTGCCCTGCCGAGAAAAGGGAAAGCCCTGAAGCCGACGCGCAGGCTGTGAACCTGAAAGCCAGCGGCCGTCGCCCATGGGGAAAGTGTACCCCACCCGCTAGGGAAGAAACGCGGGAAGCCGCCATTAGGCGGGGAAGAAGACAGAAGCGGGAAACCGCCATTGAAGTGGGCGGGGAGAGAAGATAAGCGCGGGAAACCGCCATTTTCGCGGGAACCGCCATCTTGGAAAAAAAAATAAAAGAAAATTTAAAGAAATAATTCGTGGTGTTATCAGGAAGAGAGGAAGATGCCTAAGCGTGGTAACATCAACAATTTTAATTCCGAGGTAGAAGACTGGGCCACATATGTGGAACGCATTGAGATCTATTGTGAGGCCAATAAAATAGAAGAAGATGACAAAGCTATAACCTTGCTAAACTCGATGGGCGCGAAGACATACGGGCTCTTGAAGCATCTACTAGCACCAGCTAAACCGGCGGATACTTTCGATGATATTGTGACTGTTCTGAAGGATCACTTGAACCCCATACCGTTGATGTTGGCGGAACGATTCAAATTCTATGCAAGGACGCAAAGGAAAGACGAAAGCAACGCAGAATACTTGGTCGAACTGCGTAGACTGGCGAAACACTGCCAGTTTGGAGGGAATCTGACAGAGGCATTGTGAGACAAGTTCGTGTGCGGGTTGTCAAAGGAAGGAACGCAAAAGCGACTACTCGAAGAGAACGACCTTACACTTGACAGGGCTGTCCTTATTGCAGCATCGCACGAAGCCGCAGCGAAGGGAACTGCGGAAATGCAGCTAAAGGCAGCGGCACTCAGTGTGGATCAAATTACCTCGAGTACAACAAAATGCTATCGTTGTGGGAAGACAACACACGACCAGAATCAATGCTGGTTTAAGAACCAGGAATGTAGGAAATGTGGCAAACTGGGTCACATAGCTAAGGTATGCCGGTCAGGGAAGAAGACCAACAACCAAAGGAAGCCATCACAGGAAAAGTACAACAAGGTACACAAGGTGGCTGAGAAGAGTTCAGACGAACAGAATTCGGACTCAGACCCAAACGGCTAGGAGCTGGGCAGTCTGAGAATTCACAATGTGAGTAAGGAAGCTGACCTACAAACTATCTGGGTCATGCTAAAAATAGCTGGAGTCCAAGTGAAAATGGAGTTGGACACTGGATCAGCTCTATCAGTCATAAATCGAAGGGATTACCACCGGCTATTCTCACATATACCCTTAAGAGATACCAAGTTCGTATTGCAGACATACATGGGGCATAAAGTATACCCCATGGGGAAGATAAGAGTCAAGGTGAGAGATGGGGTTAAAGAACACCCAAGAATGAACTTATACGTACTACCTGAGGGAGGACCACCACTTCTGGGACGGGAGTGGATCAAGAAAATAGACATGGAATGGCACTATCTAAAAGCCATAACGAGTGAGGACTCGGTGCAGACAATCAGCTCAGACTCTGAAACGGATGACGATAAGACCAACCCAAATATGAAAGACAAGGCTAAAATGGACTTGCCGACTAAGGTTGGAAGAACGAAGGCATGCATAAAGGCTTCTGCTCCAGAGAAGAACAAAGTTTCAGAACAGAACTCCACCGAACAATGACAACATAGTTTGACAGAGAATTCTGAGTCTGTTCAGTTTACGGACATATCCATGACTGACGAACACCGAGCTCGGACTCAACCTTATTTCAAATTACGACAGCAAGTAGAACAAGTGAGTTACCATCTCGAACAAGAGATGAAAACAATGAAAAAGTTCTATGACACCGAATGGGAGAATCTGGAAAGACAACAGAAGCAGCTAGCTCAAGCAGAGAGCGACCATAGAGCCATTGTGACCAATTACCGATCACATCTCCCTTATGCTGTTCAGGAGTTAGAATATTTGCAGGAAGGAGCAAATGAAGAGGAATCTTCAGGAAGCCAGGATTTTATTCCCGTTCTTCTCTACGACTCCTTACAAGCAGAGTTTGAGAAGTTGAAGGAACAGTATGAACAGGCCCAGGCTACAATCCTGGAGGGGATTAACTCGGCAACCTCCGAAAAGCTAGTTTCAGTAGAAGCATATGAGCAACTAAAGGTTGAACATGAGCAAGAAGTCCAAAGGCTGCAGAAAATTCTTGATGAGCTCAAGGCCAAGACAGACTCATCGGTAGAAGTTCCATCCATAGATGAAAAATTAGAGGTGAAAGACATGGCAGAACATGAAAGACAAGATGTCCAAGAACTCATAAAAATATTGAAGGAAACCCAAGACAAATATGAGGCGGCAATGACCGAGGTTCAACAACTTGAAGAACAGATTCAACTGGGAATCCTTTCAGGGGAAGAAAAGGAAACTGTAAGAAACACAGAGACTGTAAGAATGGCCCCTGAACATGAGCTAGAGAGCATCAAGGCGCAACTTCTCCGAGCGCTGAAAGCCAAAGTACAAGAGGAAAAGAAGGTGAAAGCATTGGAGGAAAAGGTGGATGAAATGGAGAAGACTCTGATCCACAGTGTTCCCGTGGAAGAGTTAATGGTCAGCCAACTCCTTCATATGCTGAGGGACAAGACTCTGCAATGGGAACAATCTGAGCACGAGCTTCAATCTTCAAAGGGAAGGAGTTCGGAGCTCTCAAAAGTTATGGAAATAGCTGAGATTGCAACACAGATTTTACTGGGATGCCAAAAGTACGCTGAATCACATCTATGTGAACAACAGAATGTTGAAACAGCTGCTCCAGTAGAAGGATTGAATAGCCCGATCAATCAATCCCCGATGGAAGGGGAAGTGTTGAAATCACAAATGAGGTCATTAGTGAAGGATTTGCAGGAAACCCAGGAAGAGCGGGATGAATATGAATGCATGAAGAAGTCTCTTCAGGAAAGATGTCTAGGGAGGGAACAACAGTCGGCTAACGTCCAGTTGGGTAAGGAAGAAGTAGCAGGCCCTCTCGCTAGGCTAGTTCAGGATGACACCGAATATTACCATGACCTGTTGAGTGACACCGAATATTACGAGGACTTGGTCTGCCCAGCTTGTGATGAAAACTCCCAAAGTGCAGAAATCAGGATGAAGCACTTAAAGTCTAAGGAACATAGGGAGATGGTGGCGCTACAGCTGGCAGCTGATAAGGGAGCCCCGAGAGTCTCCAAGAAGCAGAAAAGAAAAAGACGAAGCAGAAGGTGATAACCATCTAAATCATTATCACTTCTACCAGATCATGTACGTGGATCCTACGAAGGGAGCCAAATCAGTTGGCAAGTAGGAAAAATTACCAAGGCAGTCCAGCTGTTTGTATAAGTCAGCACTGCTGGTTCAGCAGGACGGAAGTTCAAGCTGTTAAGTCAAGGGAAAGACTATTGGATGAGTCACGCTAGCAATGTGAACCGGCTACACCACAGAGATGTTGTTCGGACCGAGTCAAGACCAGAGACTGAATCTGTGAACTGTTCCAGCAGAGACTGAATCTGTAAACTGTTTCCCGCATAGATTATACCTGTGAATTGTTTTACATGAAGTTGAATATATGTTATGTTTAATGGGGGACTAAGTATGTTGTAAGCTAAAAAGGGAGGATTGTAGTGTATGTATCCGTCTACCTTTAAGAAAACCATTGTATGTAACCGTTCACCTTTAAGAGAACTATTTTAGGTGTGGCACTACTTTGTTGGCTTCTGTATACTGTAATACCGACGGTGACCACACCGGTATATAAGTGCTGTGTCAGGATTTATTTGGCAGATTCGCCCTGACCTTCGAATAGTAAAGTCCTGTTTTAAGTTACTCTGGTAGTCTGTGTATTAATTAACTAAACAACTCACAGACTTTACAGCCTCGGTGGTGTAGTAGTTTTCGGTGGTGTAGTAGGTTCTTTTCGCAAGGTCGATTCGGCTTGAATGCCAGTGTCGGGTTCATCTGATTCCAGTATCACCGGATCGGAGGTAGATACTATGGGTATCTCTGCTTCATCATTAGGCGTATAGAGTTGTGGAGTAGGTTGTCCCTTTTTGGATGACTCTATGATCTGGTCAACATGGCGCCTTATTATGCTTTCACCAATGTCCACTGTATACATCAGCGGTCCTAGTCGTGTGCAAATAGTTCCAGGCTGCCATTTCTCGGTACGGTAGTCCCGGGCCAAAACTTGTTGACCTATCTGGAAGGTTCTAGTTGGCCTTTCATTCATGCCTTGAAATTGCCGGTTCTCTACGTCCCTTCTGATGTTTGGCTTGATCAAATCCAGCCGGCATCTTAGTCTTCTATTGAAAAACATCATGGCGGGAGTTTGGTTTGTAACCACATGTGTTGCATTCCTGTACGCCAACTAGAAGTTATCTACCTTATGTTGTAGATTTATGTCTTCATTACCCATGACCTTTATGGCCTTCTTGAAGGTCTGGACAAACCTTTCAGCTAATCCATTGGTGGCGGGATGGTATGGGCCAGACGTGTAGTGCTTAACCCCATTGTTTTTTAAGAACTTCCTGAATTCTTCGGACACAAATTGCGGTCCATTATCAGAACAGATCTGTTCCGGCAGCCCATTCCTGGCAAATATGGTCCTTAATACTGTGATGGTTTTTTCCGTGGTGGTGGAGGACATCTTTATTACCTCCGGCCACTTGGAGTGTGTATCCACCGCGATTAAGAACATTGAGTCCATAAATGGACCAGCAAAGTCGATATGTACCCTTTGCCATGGAGATGAGGGCCACTCCCATGGATGTAGAGGGGCTTGTGGTGGGGTGTTTTGGAACTTCTGGCATCCTAGACAGCTCTTGGTCATTTCTTCGATGTCTCCATCGATACCTGGCCACCACACAAACGCTCTGGCTAGGTTCTTCATTTTCACTCCACCCAGATGCCCCTCGTGAAGCTCCTTTAGCACTTTATGCTGGAGTTTGGGTGGAATCACCACTCTGGATCCACACATCAAAGTTCCTCGGCACACTGACAGCTGCTCTCTTCTTTGCGAGAATGCTGGCAACAGTGGTTCGCCATGTGCTGGCCATCCCTTCACCGTTAAATCGTAGACTCGTGAGAGAGTCGGGTCATTTCTCGTTTCCTTTTCGATGGTAGAATTTGTTACTGGTAGACATTCCACTATGGTTGAGTGGAACATCTCCACTGGGTCCACTGTAGGCGCCTCTTCTACCGTTGGCAACGGTAGGCGCGATAAACCGTCAGCATTCCCATGCTGTTTTGATCCTTTGTATTCTATGTCATATCGGTGTGCCCCTAGGAAAAGGGACCACCTCTGTAGCCTTTGCGCTGTCATAATGGAAACGCCCTTTTTAGGGTTGAATATGGATACCAACGGCTGGTGGTCTGTCAGCAGTGTAAACTTCTGGCCCTGCAGGTAATGATTAAACTTCTTTACTCCCCACACCAGGCTGAGAGCCTCCCTATCTATCTGAGCATAGTTGCGCTCAGCGGAGGTCAATGATCTGGATGCAAATGCGACTGGCCTTTCCAAGCCATTTGGCAACTTGTGTGAGAGTACTGCTCCAATACCATAAGGAGAAGCATCACAAGCTAAACGAATAGGTAGCGTTGGGTTGAAATGAGCCAACACTTCCTCTGAGGTGATCAATGCCTTGCTTTTGCGAAAGGCCTTCTTACAGTCCTTGCTCCACTTCCATGGTACTTCTTTCTGCAAAAGAGCATTCAGCGGGTGCAGCACCGTGGATAGATTTGGCAGAAACTTATGGTAATAGTTAATCAACCCTAGGAACGATCTCAACTGGGATACATTTTCTGGAGCGGGAGCCTTCACAACAGCTTCGATCTTGTCAGATGACTTGTGCAGCCCCTCCTGGTCAATGACATGACCACAGTACGAGATCCGTTTCTGAAAGAACTCACATTTCTGGCGATTAACTCGAAGTCCATATTCCTTCAATCTGGTGAGCACCAGTTTCAAATTTGCAAGGTGTTCCTCATCGTCATCTCCTGTAATCAGGATATCGTCCAAGTAATATTGAGTGTTTGGAATTCCCTGTAATACCTGCTCCATGGCCCTCTGCCAAATTGCTGGAGCCGAAGCCACTCCAAAAACCAGTCTATTATATCGATACAAGCCTCTGTGCGTGTTGATTGTGAGATACTGGCGCGACTCTTCCTCAACTTCCATCTGTAAGTACGCTTGCGCCAGGTCTATCTTGGCGAAGTGTTTCCCGCCAGACAATGAAGCAAAGATATCCTCAATCCGCGGAAGCGGATATTGCACCGTGTGAAGCACCGGATTAACTGTGATCTTGAAGTCTCCACAGATGCGGACCTTCCCCGGTTCCCCTGGCTTGTTACTCGATGAACGCTTCATGACGGGAACAATGGGCGTGGCCCACTCACTCCAGTCCACCTTAGACAGTACTCCTGAACGTTCTAGCCCTTCCAGCTCAGCTTCCACAGCAGGTCGTATCGCATAAGGTACCGGTCTGGCTTTGAAAAATTTTGGGTTCGCATGTTCTGCAATCTTGATTTTTGCCTTAATTCCTCTTAGTGTTCCCAGTCCCTGTTGGAACACCTCTTTAGCCTCATCCAATATTCTGGACAATCGTTCAGGTTTGACATTTTTTTTTCCGGAATCTACCGTCATTGCTTTTAGGGAGTGCCAGTCCATATTTATTTTCCTGATCCACTCCCGTCCCAGAAGTGGTGGACCTCCCTCAGGTAGTACATATAAGTCCATTCCTTGGTGTTCTTTGCCCTTGTGTATCACCTTGACTTTTATCTTTCCGATGGGGTATACTCTTTGCCCCGTGTATGTCTGCAATACTATCTCCGTATCCCGTAGGGGAATATGTGTGAATAACCTTTTGTAATCTTGCTTATTCATGACCGTCAACGCCGATCCGGTGTCCAATTCCATCTTCACTTGGACTCCTGCTATCTGCAGTGTGACCCAGATCGTTTGTAGGTCAGCTTCCTTACTCACATTGTGAATTCTCAGACTACCCAGTTCCTTGCTGTTGGAGTCTGAATCCGAATTCTGTTCATCCGAACTCTTCTCAGCCACCTTATGTACCTTTCTGCACTTTTCCTGCGGTGACTTTTTGTTGCTGGTCTTCTTTCCTGACCAGCATACTTTAGCTATGTGACCAAGCTTGCCACATTTTCTACATTCCTGGTTTTTAAACCAGCATTGGTTCTGATCGTGTGTTGTCTTTCCACAATGATAACATTTCGTTGCACCCAAAGCCATTTGATCTACGCTGAGTACCGCTGCCTTCAGCTGCATTTCCGCAGTGCCTCTCGCTGCGGCTTCATGCGATGCTGCAATAGTGACAGCCTTATCAAGTGTAAGATCATTCTCTTCAAGCAGCCGCTTTTGTGTTCCTTCTTTCGACAATCCACACACGAATTTGTCTCTCAGTGCCTCTGTCAGACTTTCCCCAAACTGACAGTATTTCGCTAGCTTACGCAGTTCAATTAAATACTCCGCATTGCTTTCCTCTTTCAGTTGCGTTCTCGCATAAAATTTAAATCGTTCCGCTAACATCAGCGGTGTGGGGTTCAAATGATTTTTCAGGACAGCAACAATTTTAGCGAAAGTCTGATCCGCCGGTTTAGCTGGTGATAGAAGATGCTTCAATAGCCCGTATGTCTTCCCACCCATTGAGTTTAGTAAGGTTAGTGCTTTATCTTCATCTGATATTTTATTCGCCTTACAATATATCTCTATGCGTTCTACATACGTGGCCCAATCTTCAACATCGGGATCGAAATCGTTGATGTTACCACGCTTAGGCATCCTCGCAATCTTCTTGAGAAACAAAAAGAAATTTTTCTTTTTCAAAATGGCGGTTTCCCGCGCTTGTCTTCTTCCCCTGCCGACGAAAATGGCAGCTTCCCGCGTTTGCCTTTCTCCCCCGCTGGCTGTAATGGCGATTGCCGTATTGCTGCGTTCGCCCTCCCCAGCGGTTTTCAAATCGTGCCTCCCAGCCCCTCTTGCAGTCCGGTCCTTTCCCCCGGCTGCGGCTGAGTTCTCCGCGGTTTTTAAAAAAAAATTTCTCCCGCGCCTTACGCTGACCCGGTCGCTGCGCCTCATGGCCTCGGTAGCTGCCCGGCCTTTTTCACCGGTCGCGGTCGAGCTCTCTCTCGACGCTGTTGCGTCTCCCAGCCCGCTTGCAGCCCCGTCTTTTACACCGGCTGTGTTTGCATTCACCGCGGCTCCCGTGCCTTACGCTGCCCCAGTCTCAGCGCCTCTGGCCCCGACTTCTGTCCAGCTCTTTTCCCCGGCCGTGGTCGAGTACTCCGCCCTTATATCCTCCGTTTTTCCCTCCCCTACTTCACAGCCAACGTGGCCGACTTGCTGCTCGTCGCTGATCGGCTTACCCACCACTGTGATAGAAGGGATGATCACTGCCTGTTGCTGATGGAAGACTTCGTGTCAGGATTCTTCCTTTGCTCTTCAGACCTGCGTCTTTTCTCAGCAGGATGACGAGGGCGGATGCCTCTTCTCAACGCCCGTCAACTGCCTTGGATGTATCTCTGCCGCAGGGTAAGATCGTACTCGTCGCCACTGTTAAGTCTGTGTGTTATAGTGAGAATTACTACACAGACCACAAGAGTAAATTTTAACAGGTCTTTACTAGTCGAAGGTCAGGGCGGAACTGCCCAATAAATCATTACACAGCACTTATATACCGGTGTGGTCACCACCGGTATTACAGTATACAGCAGCCAAGATAAATAGTGCAACTCTTAAAATAGTTCTCTTAAAGGTGGAACGGTTACATACACCACAATATGCATCACACTGGACTCCTAAAATGACTCGCACATAATGCGATAATAGCACAGGCTCTAA